>NC_134572.1:74898620-75198620 GCF_050947875.1 Dermacentor variabilis
CCCAATCGAGAGTGCATAGGCGCAGGCACTCAGAGCCTGTCGTGGATTGCCTCGCTGCACATCAACAGCGGATGCAATTGCGATAGCTCAAGATTACCCAGTCACAACTCATATGACATTGCACGTGCTCAGATCACACACCGGGCACGTTGCCCGCGCCCCTTTTCACCCCCTCGCCGCGCTACCGGAAGACCGACCCAGTGCCTCTTTTTTCGAGGAGATATCGGCATACCGTGGCTGCCTCCCTACAGAACATACGCTTGCCTAGAGGCCCCTTGCGCTTGCTTGGTGTTTGGCTCGCCCACAAGTTTGACTTTCAGTACCGGGAATTCGAAAGAAAGCAGGACTTCCGTTGCCAGCTCTCAAGCAGCTATCTCTACTCATGCTGCACGAGACATACAAGGATCACCTCCAGATTTACAGTGTTCGCTCGACAACCGTAGATGGATCCATAGGAGCTGTGATGTTCCCCGAAAAAGCCGTGACCATTCAGTTTCAAAGATCTCACCGCACAACATCGACGGCTGCGGATTTGAGGCGTTCAGCACTTAAAAAGCGACACTTACATGTTTAACCAGTGTTTTTTTTTCTGTTATCTTCATTAAAGAACGGAATGAGTGATGCGATTCCTTGACCCCTGAACGTTAAAACAGTTAATTACTAACCATTAAACAAGGTATTATTTCAATATGTTTTCTTGGTATACGCGTGTTTTATTATTATGCTAGGCAGTTACGAGCTAGAAAGGGGGGGGGGGGAGGGAGGGACGGTTATGCGGTGTACAATGAAGATGGAGCATATTCACCGACTCGAAGGCAGCTCTGCATTGTTTGCTATCCGCTTTACATCGTGGGCCACAAGACCAACTTGTGCTAGAAATATCAGCTATATCACCAGCTAGCAGAGAAAGGACATGACTTTTTAGTGGTTCCCAGGCCAATGCGGCATCAAGGGCAATGAAAACGCCGATGAAGCTGCTAGGAGGGCTCACGAAAATGCCGTGAACCCGCCGTGGTTGCTCAGTGGCTATGGTGTTGGGCTGCTGAGCACGAGATCGCGGGATCGAATCCCGGCCACGGCGGCCGCATTTCGATGGCGGTGAAATGCGAAAACACCCGTGTGCTTAGATTTAGGTGCACGTTAAAGAACCCCAGGTGGTCAAAATTTCCGGAGTCCCCCACTACGGCGTGCCTCATAATCAGAAAGTGGTTTTGGCACGTAAAACCCCAAATATTATTATTATTATTAAAATGCCGTGAAGGAACGCATCCCCCCTAACAAGAACTGACGCAGCAACAAAGCTTCGCATACTAGCGCGTGATACCACACGATCTATGTGGAACACGCCAGCTTTCCGACATTCTCGACGGCACCGCCTGCACCATCCCTCTGATTACGCATTCCATCTGAACTATCCCGAATCGAGGCAACTGTTATCTGCCAATTGTGGCTAGGAGTGTCTTTCACGAATGCATTTGCTTGCCGCATTGGAATGATTGACAGTGCTGCCTGTGATAGTTGCGGCGACGAGGAAACAATCGAACATGACCTCTGTTATTGTCCTAGCTACAGCTCCCATCAGCTCATTGAGGTGGCTCCCGACTGACTTCTAATGCAGCCGCAGATCACGTTCCGTCTTCGTTTTCTGGCATGCCGTGTGGGATTGGCTTGTCGTCCGACACGACGCTCATTAGAGCATGGGCGTTTTTCGATGGGTCAGATGGAGAACTGCGCGAAACAAATTTTAGCTGATTCCTGCGAAACTCCGAACGCGAGGGAACCGAGTCACGCCATTGGCGACTACTACTGACACAGTCAAGCCTCGCAGCAGACCTTTAATTCGTCGACATGACAGTTGACGAGCAGCGCCGTCCGCGCTATCGTACCCTTTTCCTCGTGTTTCTTACGAAGACGTATCGCGGGGATAAGTCAGGACGACAGGTGGGACCGGCCGTGGCGAGCTCGCAGCGGGAACCCGTTAACGGCGCACATAGCGCGCAGTAAATGAGCAGGCGGGCGTGGGCCGCGGGCACGGCAGAGTTGCGCAAAGGGTCAAGCTCCGGGGCCGAACCGCGAGAGACTTGTTGCGTTCGAAGCACTAATAGGTAGCGACGGCACTATAGCTCGCGTGCCTTGCCGGTCTTCTCGGGTATGATGAGAAGCGACGTGCTAGCGAGAACTGCGAATCTACAGGAATAAAAAATAAAAGATAAAATAAATGCTGCACATATTGCAGTACAGCGATAGGTCGTCTTGCTTTGTGCATGGGGCGTTCTTGGATCTATCTATCTATCTATCTATCTATCTATCTATCTATCTATCTATCTATCTATCTATCTATCTATCTATCTATCTATCTATCTATCTATCTATCTATCTATCTATCTATCTATCTATCTATCTGATTGATTGATTTATTGATTGATTGATTGATTGCGCTTAACGTCCTAAGGCAACATAGCCGTTATGGGAGGCGCCGCATATCATTCAGACCCCTTACCCATCATAATGTGCCTTGCCTCCAATCTTTTTTAAATTTAACTGTGAAGTGATTGCACAAAATATTGCACGATATAAAGTCAGATGGTTGCGGAACCATACGGAATCATTTACGCATATTCTTGGGGTCAGCTTTCATGAAAATCAAAATTGATCTGATCTGTAGACCGCTGTGTTGTCACAGACGCCAAAGCGCACTCGTGAAGTGCGTTTTGAATACCGCGAGTTGCCACGAAAATCTGCGATATAGAATTCAGCATGCCAACCTATACCACGCATTGCTAGCTCTTCATATCCGTGCTAAACAAACAAACAAAACATCGTTTTTGCTATAAGAAACCCGAGGAGCTGGTTATATTTTGTCCACGTACATGGAAATAACGTTCTCAGCAACTATATAACTGATGTTGCCAAGCGGGCTGGTTGGTTGCTAGATTCTTGATACGTATACCTGCGCAATAGAAACGGGGCACAAAGAGAAATACGCCGACAACCGAAGTTTACCTAACACCAGGCTATATACATCAGCAAGAACCATAGCATTGTTATACCTCTCTCTCATCGTAATCTCTCTGTGTTCAGTTTCCTGTTGCGCTTGTAATATGAGAAAAGCGTCTGATCACGGTATTTGAACAAAAAAGAATGCTTCATTCTCTATCTCTTTCTTTCTTTTTCGTACTCGTAACATAACGAGAACCGACTTGAAAAGCAATTGTGTCCCTCATCTTTCTTCATGTCCGAGGAAAATATGAAGGAGAGCTCCGGGTTCATTTTGACCACGTGGGGATCTTTAAAATTCACCCAGAGCTATTCATAGAAGCATTTTTGCTTCTCCCTCCTTTCTCTTTCTCTCTCTCTTTCTCTCTCTCTCTCCCCGCTGAGTCTTCGCGCAGGCTGCGCATGCGCGGGGACTTGAGGATTTATATTTTCGTCGATCTGGAAACAGTGCTTTTATGTCAGAATCAGTGGCTTGCAAATTTTTTTACGTATTGGATCCTCAGGCAGATCCAAAGGCGACATGTCTCCCATACACCCATTACTGCCTTCGCAGTGGACTTGGCTTCCCGGGTGATTTTGCTGCGTACAAACTTGATGTCAGGCTCTCCTGTTACCAGGACGGGAATTACGGGTCTTAATGCTAACACGTCCCTTAACACCACGGCAGTCAGCATCGTCGTTTTATTCGTGATTCCTCGTTAAAACGAACGCACCGCATGCTGAATGCAATCAGTGCTCAATGCACAACCCATGCAAGCTGAACGCCATCATACGGCAAATAGCGCAGAAGCTGGACAAAGAATTTACGGAATTGAATACACAGGCGCTATTTTTGCGCTGTTTGCCGTATTATTTGGTCATACACCAATAAGGCCGGCTAACAACCATTTTGAAGCTGAACGCGCGCAAAAAAAAAAAACGAAAAAAAAAATGCGGAGCGCGTGCAGAGATGTAGCTGTTTGGGTTCTTGTACACTGTACAAGATGTTGAAGCTTTCTTCTGTATGTTTTTTTTCTGTGGCGCCATAGTACGGTCGAAAGCAGGTGGCAATAAAGAGGTGAGGCGGACTTGGTGCCGCCCAACGACGCGTGTTGTATACGTATATTTCGAATGCTCACAACAGACGCCTGACTGAATTCGAGGTGTCACGCGAAAGAGACGAAAGAGACGCTACGTTTTGTGGCGGACGTAGAGGCCAACGGGTTCACCCTGGACCATTCCTTGAAAATGTCCCTACCTTTCCTCTGTTTCCTCTCTCTCTCGCTCTTCTACCATTATTAACGTTCCTTTGTGGGTGGGTGCACACTGACGCGTTGTACTGTTTCTTATGTTTTTTCTAATCTTCCTCATTTTTCAGGACCATTTCTCCTTCTCCAAGTGTGGGGTAGCCAACCGGGCACAACCATGGTTATCCCCAATGCCTTTCTTTTCTCTCTATCTCTATCATATTAGTGCGTTATCGAATTCCACTAGATATTAACGTCGTAGACGTACAGCAAGTGCTGTTAGCTCACAGGCGTTATTTGGATTAGGGCGGCGTGTCCCATGTCCAGCAATGCGCCAGCGCAGGATATTCTTTCAAACACTGATAGCGTTTAACTCGTATATTAACGCGATAGCGTTAAGGAGCTCGTGTCGCAGAAAATCCGGTGTCGTCGGCGTCGGTGTCGGCGTCGGCGTCCGCGGCGTTGGCCGTGAGCGATAAATCACGGCAGGCACTTCATAAATAAAAAGCAACTTCCAAGATGGGCTGGGTGGGAATCGAACCAGGGTCTCCGGAGTGTGAGACGGAGACGCTACCACTCAGCCACGAGTTCGACGCTTGAAAGCGGTACAAACGCGCTTCTAGTGAACGCGGTGTTGCCTTAAAAATGTGCCGTAGAAAGTTATACTGCGGTGTATATCGGTAATTATGAGCATGTAACTTACAGAAGTCGCATTTACACGAGTAGCGAAGTAAGTTTCCGCTACATTTCTTCTGCGCTTACCGCACACGCAGAGCCATCTTGCGGCAAACACAGAAGACCCCCTCCTCTCAATGTACGGCGCTGCCCCGACAGGTGGCGCTCCATGCGCGCATTGGGGCTGTGCGCGGACCGGTGCCAGGCGCGTCGCGGCTCCGACTCCCTCTCCCCTGACGACGCTTCGCCGTGCTCCCACGCGGGTTGCAGAATCAAGCGCCGTTCCTTTCTTTAGATCACTATCTATCTATCTCTCTGCCCGTGCCGATCACGACGTTTGGCTGGCGTAGATCGTTTCCCCCTCCGAGACACCGAGTTCTTTGGTTCGTTCCGTTTGCTCAGGCGCACGTTTCGTTGCCGCGCAGAACGATGCGTTGCTCGACGCTCTCCGTATGATAGGTGGCCGCAAAGTCCGATGCGGGGCGCCTCGTAAGTGATCCCTGCGCCGTAGCGCATTGTCTTACACCCCTTGGCGGGTCGATGGGAACGCTGTCGCGTTCCACTCTTGAAGGCGAAGCTTAAGCGTCCTCCAATTTTTAACGTTGCAGCGCTTCGACACCCGGAGAAGTGCTCAGATATATACATTTTGTATTTTAGTTGCTAGAAAAATATTGTACAAGCCCCAGGCTAGCGTCTATCCGCGCCACTAGCTTTTTAGCGCCGGAAATTGAGTATAGGAGATGTACGCTGACGGCGCATCATAAAGTTGAATAAAAATGTAGTGCTCAATCTGTGTTGTCCGATCTGTTTATTTTTGATTAGCCGGCCTGTACAGGGAGAAAGAAGATAAGACGTGTGGAACGTCATGTCAGATGCACTGGTTATGAGTTACCTCGAGCGATGTTTGCGAGGAACGTCGGTGGACATCAGCGTTGCAGAAACGCGTCAACTTCCGCAGCGTGTATACACTATGCGCTATCGCAATCGGTTGCGCGCAGCAACGTTATTGGAAGACTGATATGAGCAGCTCAAAGCTTCAGGACATCGTGCAGGCAGCCGCGCTTTATTTTCCTGCATTCTGGATTTTCATATTGCATGACCCCCGTCTCCTTGCTCCTGGATCGCTCGCACTTCTTTCTCCGTTTGTCTGTGAAGAAGGCGATGGTAACGTTTCCATATATGAACCTCTGTGGCAGTTTCCATTCGAGAAAGTCTTAGAAGGCGTGCGTTCAAATTGTCAACCATTCAAACATAGCGCTTCCCACCAAGTTCAGTGTTAAATTCATAATTCAGCTCGTGTTGATTGAGTAGACGAGCATTGCAGCATCTCTCTCCATGCTTTTCTACCCTTTCGCTGATTCAGTAGCTTGTGGATATGCAGATGTAAATGACGAATCAATCAATTCATCAGCGACCTACCGCCACACAAAGAATTGACACAAACCTTCCGTACTCCGGTTGTGCAAAAAGAAAAAAAAAATCGTTCATTCAGTCAGCCCGACGTTCGTTCAACTTCAAGAAAGAAAGCGTGCGCAAAGCGACCAAATGCAATACCTTTCCGTCCATTGCGATGTAGGTTTAAGAGTGTGGAACATTCTCTCCTTCCCACTCCCCCTTCCCTTCCCTTCCAAGCTTTTCGCCTCCCATCCTTACCAGCCCAGACCCATTACAGCGTTCGACCTGGGCGCCCAATTTAAACTGCGTCAACACGTGGAGCGGGAGCAGTAAGTCTGAATGAATTCTACAGGTCTGAAAACAAAAGAGAAGTGGGGAAGCCCTGGGAAGCGCATCCAAATGAATGCGCGTGGGACGTCTTAAATAGAACGACTAAATCACTAAGAGGAGCTACGGCAAGTCAATGCAACGGCACGCGCTAGCCTTTGTGTCTGTTGCTCCTTCGTTTGCTCCTTCGCTTTGTTTTCTTTTCCCAGCGCGCAGTCTGGAAGCGCGGAACCCGCTGGGTTTTTTTCCGCTGCCTCGCGACTGCCGCTTCCTTTGCTCGCGCGACACGCGGTCTCGCGTCTCCCGAGTGGCTTCGCTCATCCTCGGCGCGGTTAGTTGCGTGCAGTACTTGCCGTGGTGGCGCGATGGTTATGGCACGTATAGGTAAGGTTAAATGGGATATGAGTGGAGAGGTTGGAAGCAACACGCGTCGGACTACTCCATTCACAGGTATGACAGAACAATAAGATAATAAAAAATAAATAAATCATAAGCTTGTTTCAAGAATGAGTAAAAAAGTAAAGATAAAGAAATGGGGACCTCTCGCACCGCGGGGAATCGATGTTACGCGAAGCACATTGCTGGTAGCTGGCTACCCAACATCGTTTGGTATTGCGCAAAGCGTTACCAGGTAGACCAACGCGTTTGTGTAACACGAACACCTATGTGTCTCACGCGAGCGTGCGTGTGACGACAGAAGCACGACGATGGTGACAGCGAACATGTGACGCCGACGGCGTGATTTCTGCACGATCTTGCGATGTGTCGGTTGTTGAGTTTTACATATGGATACTGGGTAAGGGCGTAAGCGAGCGAAACGTGGATTGGGACGTCATCAACGACTACATGTTGTACAATCGTACGTGCCTATACGGCTATGTCGTGTGCTCTATACTAAAACGACAACGGCATTTGCACTCCAGGAAGTAAATGTTAAGAACTGTTTGACCAGAGCCGATCATGAAGCTGGTACGACGTAGCACAGTTTCTGCACAGCGCTAGCTGCAACGCGGAGAGTACAGAGGAATGTGGGCCGATCCCGAAAACGATAGTCTGGCACAACTTCTTAAAGCGCGAGCTGTCACGCGGAAAGAACACGAGAAACTGCCACGTAACACACGCGCCAACAGTCTCAAAGAGCCAGGCGGCTTTGGCACTAGAGGCGTTTGCGGGCGATCGTAGCCTGCGTGCTCAATGGAACGCTCGTGTGCATGCAAGACCGAAATGCAGAAAGGAGTTTATTCAACGGTACGTTTCACTCAGATTATTATGCACCTGAAGCGCATTTACGATCGAAATGAATGTGAGACAGATTGGTGTTCACTTTTCATATGCGATGACCATTTGATGCTCATCATATTGCAAATAGTTCCTGAACGTCGGTCATTTCATTCATTGTAATAAATAACTTGAAAGAAAAAAAAATTTAATCGCGACCTATTGGTTAGAACATTTGTCTGCTGTGTTAGAAGACGGACTTTCAGTTCCACAGTCGGTGACAAAATTATTACACATAGTCGGCCTTCAAGCCAACGCGTAATAAAGACATGTCATCATCATCATTACAGATGGTCGAAACGAGGCAATACAAGAAATACCTGCCTACCTACTGACCCAGTGGAAAGTGTCTGGAATGAAGCAAGAAAAAAAAAACATTTTACCACGCACAAACGACAAAGTAATGAAAGCTACGACAGAGTAATGAAATGTTCTTTTACTGCCATCCCAGCCAATAGAAAAAATGAATAAAATATCATCAATGAAGGCGATCGAGTCACTGCATAAAATTGTCCCTAGTATGTAGAGCACACGTCCGTACTTATAACAATTATGCAGAAACTCCGTCGGAGTTGTCAAAGTGTGCGTAAGCAAACGCCCAAATTTCAGTTGGCCCACCCGTAAACTTCAAGCTGGCCCACCCCCAAATTTAAGTTGGCCTACCTCCAAATTTCAAAGTAGTCCACCCTCAAATTTCAGTTGGCCCACCCCTACCATAGGCTTCCCCATGGATATTCTATGGAGCCCTATGTATGTGGGTATCCTCTCTGATAATTTTTTTAAGTTGTTCCTTTTCACTTATGAAGCTACCAATCATCTACATTAACACTATAACAAATAAATGCCTTCGTAAATTGCGCATTTTTTTGTGCAGATACAATGCATTAAATGTTTCGTATCACGGACAGATTTCGCTTGGGAATTCGCCAATGAGTGATTACACATTAAATGTCTTTGACAATGGCTCCGGCATTCTGCTGCAAAGCATGCACTGGTGGCGAGTTCCATTCCCGGCCGCGGATGCCCCATCTTGCTAAGGTTATAAATGCAAAAGCGCTGGTGTACTTAGATTTAGGTGCACCCTAAAGGACTCCAGGTGGTGAAAATTAATCCGGAGCCCCCTCCACTATGTAGCCCCTCACAGCCCTGCGGTCTTGCTTTGGGGGTTGAACCCAATGAATGAATGAATGAATGAAGGAAGGAAGGAACGAATGAATGAATGAATGAATGAACAATCAATCAATCGGGAACTGCCTCTGACGCAGGTGTGGTGGTGGCGCTAGTGGGCTGTTTAGGCTGCGTGTCAGACAACACGCGAGCAATACAACTAGCGTCGTCTTGAGCTTTCGTTAAGAAGCCGGTAATTGCACATTGAGCGAGGCCGAATTGCTTGGGAATGATAATTACTTTGATCTGTGAAGTAATGAGGGAGGTTGAGGGCGTTTTTTTCTAACGAAAGCCGCGTTTCAAAAATAGTGCAGGGAAATTGCGAGCCTCTGGCAATGGTGCTACTTATGGAATTGCATCAGAATTAGTCCAAAAATAGGGCCAAGGAACTATGGCTAATGATTGTATTGCGCTAAAGGAAGTGCACTAAAACAACTTGATATTTTTTTCCTTCAGGAGCATGGACTGGCCATGGCATTCAGACGAAAACGCGTGTCGCACTTCTTGGCAGAACGGAAAATTAAAAGGATTCGATCGGTGCACTTGAGGCTCGCTTAAACCAATTTAACAAGGAGAACAAACATGGTGGCATTGGCGTCAGTACACCAAACGATGCTCGTAGCATATTGCGAGCAGTACGGCAGAGAATTAGAATTTTATTTTACTACTACCACATCCAATGACAAAGCTATTCTGTTATAATTATTTACGAATTCTAGCGAGCGAGACTGCAAGGCATACCCACTTGAAAAGAATAGTGTGGGAGACACAATTTACGAGATATGCGGCGTCATACTTGCGGTAAAAGTACACTATCTTTCCACTTGCTTTCTTAACGAAACTACGTTTCGTTTCGTTAATAACTAGAACGCCAATGCATGCCTCCGCGAAGTTCGGGAATTAATATCTCGAAACTGGTGCCATCAGGTCAGCAGTAAAAAAACTTAGTCAATTTGGTAATTAGTCGATTTTTCATTTAAATTTTTGGTGCAAGTGATGTCCGCGTCTTCATGTACACCATCTCATGGACTGTAATTGTGCTATCTGCCACAAGCATTAAAAACAATTTTGAAAGTGATCCCTGAAACAACCGATATATATATATATATATATATATATATATATATATATATATATATATATATATTATTAATCTTACAACCTAAGGATTCAGAAGAAGCAATTCCATTCCCTCTGCGCCCGACAAAAAACAGCTGCGTCAAGGCTTGCAGAAGCACAGACAAGATGCGCCGCATTGTTGCGCGCAGGGATCATGGAGGGATTGTCCAGACGTCGCCTTCCAGGAAACTCTTCGCGTGCTAACTATAATTCAGGGCCGTGCACCCCCGCGTGAAACAAGCGCCACGGGAATCCGCGTTAATTCCTAGCCATCCGTGACGATCATTTGAGCCTCTCGCTCGAAATCACCTTTCTGTGATGTTCGCATCACTGCTTCGCCTAACGAAAGCGAAAGTAAAGCTACCCGCTAGCGCTAATCCAGCTTCGCTTTCTCTTGTGCGCACGTGTGTTATCTTTGAGTTCTCATTCGCTACTGCAGCGTAAGTCACTTCCAGGTTGTCCCACAGTTCGATCACATTTTAACACGGTCCTATTCTGTAATTTTTCGAGGAGAGGATATACTTTGTTACGCCAAGATGCGCTACGTTGTTGTCTGTGCTGGGTGAGTTTACGAAGTGGACTAATTAGTTAAACCGCTGTAATTTCATTACACGTCGAACACGCATCTAATTAAGCCCATGGTCGGAAGAAAAGTCAGCATCGCTACAAAGCCACCCCGCGATCCAGGCACCTCGCTCCTTCACGGAATTCTGCCGCTTACTGGTTGACTCGCTCACTTACTGACTCACTCACTTGCTCAATTACCCGCTCGCTCACTCTTTGTCAGTTCTTCAGTCGCTAATTCTCTGATTCGCACACTTGGTCACCTGCCCATTGACTCGATGAATCACTCGCTCTGTCGCTCACTAATTCATAAGCTATCGGCATACTGATTCGCCTCATTACTCGACAGCATACTCTCTTGCGCACTCAATCACTCGCTTGCCCACTCACTTACTAATTAGCTTATTCTCTCAGCTCACTCACTCACTCACTCACTCACTTCACTCACTCACTCAGTTCACTCACTCAGCTCACTCACTCACTCACTCACTCACTCACTCACTCACTCACTCACTCACTCACTCACTCACTCACTCAGTTCATTCACTCAGCTCACTCACTGAGCTCACTCTCTCACTGAGACACTCACTCAATGAGCTCACTCTCTCACTGAGCTCACTCACTCACTCACTCACTCCAGTGTCGGATAGTTCTGCACGCAACAGCTAGCAGTGCAGGAGAGGCGAAGTGCGCTGTCGCGCTCCGCGGGGACATGAAGGCGGCAAGTTCTGCCGTGCGGAGGCGGGTCTGTTCCGCATGTTGCTTCCGGCACGGCGGTTAGGCTAATCACTCCGTCGGTGGGGCGTCTTCGTGAACGACGCTTCTCGCGTGCGCCTAGTTCGCGGACACCGAGGCAGGCGCGCGAGCCGATTGCAGGCGTCTACTTCTGGCTGCTTTTGCTCTTGGGTGACGATGTCTCAGGCGCGCAGAGCGGCGCTGCGAGCTGCCCTGTTGCCATGCGCGTCCCGTCTCCCGTGTATAGCTCGCCGAGCTAATAGCGGGGTCACCTCGCGTCAGTGTGCTGCTACGTGCGACAATCAGCCCGTCAAAGTGGCGAGGGGAGCGAGTGGGGAGGGATGGGACTCCCCGTACTCCGCAATGTTTACACGTGCCACGTCTACAGCGATATTACGGAGAGGGCACTCGGTCCTATTTGTCCACGCTCTTTATTTCTCCTCGTACATCTCCTCTTAGAAAAGCCATCAATATTTAATCGAAGATTTGTGTCGTCTCACCGCTCCAAGAACTAAAAAATGGTGACATCTTCTTTATGGTATTTATATCCATTTTCGGCATTTATTGCAGTTCCAATTAAAAGTATTCATGAAGCCTGAAGCCGTATTCTCTTGAAGCCCGTTCAAAGGCATTGAAAACGGAGGCAGAAGGGCAACTCTTTGGGCCATGGGTGTCTTCAAGAAGTCACGCGACTTACTTTTGAATTGTTCCGATTAGGGACTAGAGAAAAACTTTGAACATAGCGCTGAATACAAGCTCAACCTTTTGCTAAACAAAACACACGTCATAAGTCGTTTTGGTTCGCGGTGATATAAAAAATTATCCTGTTTTAATAAAAGGTGCTCCTGCAGGTTCGACAATAAATTCAATATGTTGGTCGATATCACTGCTGTTAATTTGAGTTCTTCCTAGCGTCCCAAGGCCCTCTACTCAACGCTAACCAGCAAATATACTCGCAACAAAGCTTTTTTTTTTCATGATGTAACTCATCATATGTCAGAGGCCATTATCCATAATTATATATTTTTAAATATAGAAGGCCGTGCAAGCGCTACTGCGCTTCTTGCGATCTACCAACCTTTGTTAATGTCTGTAACTGGAACGCCCTTCGTGTGTGTGTCTCTGCGTGTGCACCTTTTTAACCCTCTCCTCTTTGTCCTCTTTCTAACCCCTATTCCCCAACCGCAATGCATGGTAGGAAACCGGAGACTAATCTCTGCTTAACCTCCCTGCCTTTTCTGTTCTCTCTCTCTCTCTCTCTCTCTCTCTCTCTCTCTCTCTCTCTCTCTCTTAAATACGACGGCTGACTTCACGTGACTTGAATACTTACGTTACAAGTGGGAAATGTTTTTTGCAATGTTTGTGCCGTATTTGCAGAAAGAATATCAATTTGGGGAGGCTACAGAACACCCCTTCACATAGTTCGCGGCTAAAGGGGCTAAAACTCGCGCAAGAAATCGCAATCAGCACTTAAAACATTCGTTTAATTGTGCTAAGGCATGTGTTCAATTGCGGAAACTAATGAAGTGAGAAAGAGAGAGAGAGTGCGTGCGTGCGTAAGAAAAGAGCGTATCGTCAAGGCCGACAGCCAGTGCGGCTATACGGCCTCGCACCAACGTGGTCGTTCAGTGATTCCCTGCACTGCCGTGTGGGGCTGAGGATAACAAAAAGACCGCAGCCCAAGCGCAAAAAACGGCACAGGAGCGCCTTGTTCTCCCATAGCCGTCCTCGCGTTGGTCACTTCGTGTCTCTGCGTCACCACTTGCGTCCACGGCCTTGGAAGAACGCGCACCTCGCGGGCTTCGCGCGCTCCCCCCCTCCACCCTTTCCCCCTTCCCCTTCTTTTTTATCGCTAGCGCCTGCGTTTGCAGCTCTGTCGTCTCGTGATTGTTTCCTCCTGTAATGTAACTGGACGTGTTCTGATATTTTTCTTTGGTCACAACCGTAATCGACCGCAGCCTACACAGCGGAAAGCTCGTCTTTATTTTTTTTTCAGTCTGTTACCTGCTTAATGAGCTACTTAACATAGCCGTGGCTCCGTAGGCTCGGCTGCGGGAGGTGCGTGATTCGAACTCCACTGCCGGGACACCCACTGGTCCGTAAGACTGGCATGCAAGTAGCGCCACGGCCACGCGTCCCGTTTTTCAGGGGGCTTGCGAGAGGCGAATGCAGGCTTTGCAAGAATCGTAACAAAGGGGAACACGAGAAGCTAATCCCCTTGGGTGGCTAGTTTGTTTGAGATTATCGAAGGGGGAACTGCAGTGCGACTGCAAAGAAGAAATTAACGCAGGAAGTTGGGCTAGTTGGTGTTGATTCTGGGAAATATTTGAGGCGTATTGCATTTCAAAAATTATTAATGTGTAAGCGCTCCATCTCTGGCACTCATTGATAAAAAAGTGTTCCACCTTGAGAAGAACCTGGTGAATGCTATGTAATGGCCTGTTGTGGGCGCTTATCGGCTTCGTTGCGCATTTGGTTGTCTCCAACGTGGCACATTCGTTTATGCGTCTGTCTGCGCATTTATTTGAGCATACGGTGGCCTAGCTCGCTGCGTGTTTTTCTGAATAAATCTTGTCAGTACTAGCGCTCTGTCTTGTCCTATCCCTTTCTTTTTTTTTCGTTTGTCTTGTTCACGCTAGTAACTATGTCACATCAACTGCGAGGAAGAAACCACGCAAGAGGACACACATATAGTGTAAGCGCGCCTGCACTGTTTCTACATATCTTCTTGTGTGGTGTCCCCTTTCCTTGTATTCATGCCGGTAATCCCTTACTATAAGTAACTTCGATTTTTAAAACCTAAACTTACGGAACATCGCGGCATGGACGCGCCCCCTCTTATAGTCCTCTGCACAGTGACGCCACGACTGGTGCCATCTACGACGTGGACGTCTCCATCTCCCGCGCTGACTTGCCTATTCTAGTGAAGCCAGCCCTTGATGGCTTCGCCATAACTCACATGTTTCGATTCGGCGCATTTCGCTGTGTGAAGGTAATTTTCAAGGGCGAATCTCTTCCCTCACACGTCAAGGTGGGCCACTTTAGGCAACCCGTGCGACCGTTTTCCCGAAAGCCACTGCAATGCCGCAAATGCATGAGGCTGGGGCACCTAAGCGTTGTGTACGAGAAGAGCACTAGAGTTTGCACGCGCTGCGCAGAGCCCCACGCTGCAGATAACCCTGTGTAGTTATGGTTCTCTAGTGTCCCAATTGCATTGGGTCCCATGATGGTGCCTCAAAGGAGCGCCCCGAAATTTAGAAAGGAAGGGAGGTTTTGAAGCAGATGGCGAGAGACCGTTCGTCTCGTCGGGAAGCCGTTGTGGCCCCTAGAAAGCGACGCTCCCTACGCCATCGGACTTCAAAGAACACAGATGCCTCTGTGAAGAGCGCTATACATCTGAAAACTCCTCCTCCTCTGCCCCTTAGGCCTGGCGGAGTGGAGTCTAAGGTCGTGCCATACAACACCACTATTGAAGCTTGGTCCGCGCTACCAAAGCGACAGCCTCCGCCGAAGCCGAAGCAATAGCTAGAGCTACGACAGATGCCACAGTCGGAGCCACAGTCACATCACAGGATACAGCAAATCGCGGTAGAGTCCACAGCGCCTACTCCCGATAAATTGTCCGAAGAACACCGGCAAGTGGTTGTGAAGCTTCGGTCCCTCATAAATACCCTTCGTGTACTTTTCAGCAAGTTGCATACTCCGTCAGCGCGAAGTGCAGTGCAAGTGCTGGATGCTCTTAATCCAGTGCTTGCAAGTCTCGAGTAAGCCCCATAGCTCACACGCAGCTTCCTATTCGCGCAACGACCACTGGCCCTTTGGTCGTCGCAGATGTCATCAACGCAGATCACCAGCTATGGAACTCCACCTTCGTGTCACAGTGCTTCACTGCACACATAGTCATCCCTTCCTTCTTCTTTTCTTCTTTCTATTCCCCCTTTCCTTTGCTGCCAGTGTAGGGTAGCAAATCGGACGCTCGTCTGGTTGACCTCCCTGCCTTTCCTTTCATTGCTCTCTCTCTCTCTCTCTCTCTCTCTCTCTATCTCGCGCACCAGAGCGAAAGCACACTGACAGCGAGATTCGCCTGCGTCTCATATTTCATTGGTTCAGTCTGCATATTTCGAGTGAAATATATATCCTTCAATGGGGCAGTTATATCAGTTGAGCTCGATAAGTTTTGCGGGATAAGACGTCACGGTAGTTCTTCTGACGCATGATGCCTTGTTATAGTGCGCTGATGCAAAACGAGCAATCAGTCAACAAATCTAGCTTTTTTTCATGAACATCCTAATCGGGCCATTGCCTTGTGTAAGCAAGCAATAACTTCAGTGGAATAGACCAAGCGGTGCGTAAACCTTAAACGTATGCCCAGCCAGGATTCCTGGAACCTTGACTGCGATCGAGCACCCCAATGTTTTGTATCTCGTAACGGTTACCAGCTAAGGAAAAAAAATGCTATCTGAGCAGGATATAACTGCTTATTTGCCACTTACACATTGTCATAAGGGAGCGAAAATAAAGTGAGAGTGCAAAGTTTTCCGAGTGTGTATTTTATATCATTTATAAAAGACATGAGCAGGACTATCTTACCAAAATCAGAAAGCAATTCTAACAGCTGCTAGTGCGACTTCTCCGCACGAACATCGGTGCTGCAGTGAAATACCTCCTCCGGGGATCACTGTTGTACTAATTTTCTTGCCAGTTAGTATCATCACATAGGCCCCACACGAGCGTGATTTCTTTTTTCTTTGTTGAGACACAGGTCTTGCTTATATAATATTTTCTTTTGTAAAGAATTTCTAGAAGTTACGGAAAATACATTTTTTATTATTAACTGTCCATTAGCGCCATTCTATCGCTCCACATTTTCTTATTTTTCATTTTTTGTTTGGCTTTGTTATTGATAAGATACAAAGGCGACATTAACGCGTGCACGCAGTGCCGGCTTCCCCTTATCCCATAAACGAAATGCAGTCATATGCATTGCATAAAACTTCAATTTTTTATCAACCTATGCACATACAGTGACATTTATTCCTGCGCCTGTCTCTTTGATCGCACAAGTAAAACGGATGCTCTGAGATCACGCCTGATCTGCAGCTATCCTGACCTGCATGCTGCATTTCTTTGAGACAGAAAAAAAAGACTTCTCTAATGAAGTAGCTTCGAGTGGCGCTAAATGTCGAGTCCTTCGAAGGAACTGTTTCCAGTAATTTCCGAAAAAGAAATGAATGAATTAATAAATAAATAAACAAACGCAGGCATATATCTATATATATCGACGACTAAATGCGCTAACTTAGACATGCAAGCCTTTTAGCCTTTTCCTTTCAACCTTTCATTTATGCGCATTAATATTTTCCACCAGGAAAATTCCACTCCAATTTCATTCGCAGCTTTCGTAATTGACAGCGAGTTACAGCTTAGGCCACAATGGAAAGCTCATATATCGGCACACGCTCGGAAGCATGAGTCTAGTGGTCCGAGCACAACTTTATCGCGGGGCACATGCCACGTATATGGTTTTATCGAAGAAGCCCCCGTTCGGCTCAGACAGCATGGTCGAGTTCTACACACGTTAGCTGGCAAGGATTCTGAGAGACGTGCGAAAACCGACAAGGCGACTTGAGGGAACACCCGTGAGACGATAAGATTGTTGCCTTCTAACCCCAAGATGGGGGGTTGCACCGCGCATTCGAGGCTGTCGTAAACCTCGTTCTTGCCTCATTTGTCTCAGTCGGCGTTGCTTGTTTCGTTGCGTACGTTTTTTTTTTCTAGGGAAGCCAAATATGGCGAAATTAAGCGCGCTAGTATATAGCACGTGGGCTGCAGTAGCAGTCGTCCACGGTTTAGCACGAGATGTGCGAAACTTTCGCGTGAGACCCGAAGGCCACACGCAACAACGAGAAAAAAAAAACGCTACGCTAGTCAGGCGACAGCCGCATTTATGGAAAGGTGACCTTTCTTTGGTGTACACGTGGTCAAGATACGTATAAAGAGAGGCCCGCGGAAGATAAGCGAACGAGAGTGTAGCTGGTCGTAATGCAATAAGAAAGACAAGCGGGGCAGCGGGACTTTGTGATGGCCGTAGATATACTGAGGAAACTTCCCAGCAATGCAAACGACGATCAGCGGCAGGTTCTTGCATCCCGACAGGAGACAATGGTAGCATTCGACCTACCGCCAACGAGTGCTCCTATACAGTCTTCACTACACCACATGCTATGAACTGCTTGCAGCGAAAAGTACAGGTCATGTCAGCCAATCGGGAAAAAGAACGAGACGAAAGGGTCCTCCGTTGTGCGCCCCTCAGCACGTCGCGCTCCTCGTGAAGCTGGCGAAACAAAATTCCGGCAGAAGGATTACTGGCCCTATTGTGGGTGAGCCCTGTTCGCTTCTGCGGAACACGTAAGCGGCTCTCGTTACTAATTAGCTGACACAAACTCTAGCCTTCACTGAATTGCACTGTGGTGATGATATTGAGTATAGATTACATTTCAGCTAACGGTGTTCGGCGCCGCATCTGGTACTGCCGGCCTTTTTTAACAATATATAAGCAATGGTTTCCATAGCAGCTGCGCGCTACATTATAGAGTACTTCTGATGAACGTATCTGGCTAATGCATGCTTTTGCAATTATCTCTTAAATTCGTTATCCCGCCAAGAACGGTTAGACTTCCGGTCAAGTCAACTGGTGGAGCTATGCCTCCTGACCAGGCTCTAGTCAGATCACAGAGCAAATGTTCTTTAACTGTGAAACGTCTTTTTTTTCCACGAGTAGTGCCACATCTTAGGAGAGACGACTTTTCTATTTCATGCCAGCCTATACCTTACGAGAACGTAATAATGCCAGAGCTGTTGATTTGGACAATACATCCAACGCTCCCGTGCTCAAACGCTATCCCTTCGCTTTCCTAAGGAAAACCAATTTTCAACCACGTCCACTACCCACCCCGAGGTGCAGTAGCGCAGAAATATTAACTAACGTCAAAAATAAACATGTTATGCGCAGAAGAGGCACCGCACACAAAGGAAGTATATTATCTGTCTGTCTCTATGGCGTCTTGTGCGCGCAACACGTTTATTTCTAAAAATCCCGAACTATAGCTCAACGCCAAGTCGTTTTGGAATTGACCAACTATAGCTTGACGTTTACTGCCCGTTCCGCTCGGGCCAGAGCGTGCGCACAACGCTCATATCAGCAAGGGAAGGCGGAACGCTCTCCTGCCTCCGCCGCCCAGCCGATTGAGCGGTGCGTTGACGGTGCCTCCACTTTGCTTCGTCGTTTTTGCAGCCAAACACACTCCGCGTGTCTGCAGACCCTCTAAGCCTCCACGTGTGAGCCGCGCATGGACCGCCGTTGGCGGGGCAGCATGATGGCGGCGCTTACGGCGCGGGCGGCGGGACTCGAGCATCCGTACAATCGCTATCGCAAAAAAAAAAGCATATAGATTCCGAAGCATCGAGTTTAGGTCAGCGCTAAGCTCTGTCACCGGCACTCACTCCCGTGCAGGCTGGCGTGCACCAACACTCCCTGACAGTCACTCCCGTTGACCGGCACTCGCTGTTGTTCATACTCGCGTCCCGTGGCAGGACCGCTTAACGTAACGTACCAACTCTTATCGCACAAAAAGCAATGTTCAAGATTGCTCTTCGATTGAATCCGGCTTGCACGGCTCAACATGCGCCACTACGAACTGTTTAATTGATCTAATAAGTGACGGTACAGGTTATACGTAACATGAGCTGTAAAGTGAGTTCACTTTGATTTTGTAGAGACAGGGCAAACGTGCTCGACTCAAGATCACGATAACTGCCCAAAGCGGAGTTGAACGAGAAACGAGAACTTGCTTCCACACAAAGCTGCTGCCTGACGTGCGCTCCCACTGCAGCCAACATTTATTCCAAGCTTACCACCGATTATGTGCTATTGCGGATACGTGACGCACGTCCGACAAGGTATTGAACCTGTTGCCTTTCCTTTGAAAGCGTCGAAGCAAATGTTAGAGCTTGAAGGAGGCGCCGGATTCTCTTTTCTGGCTTATCTGTAAAAGCGCTGGAAATACTGCGATCAGAAAGAACGCGACAAGGCTGTTCGCAAAGCTCAGAAATCTGGCTGTTCGGATACAAGTGAAGTCCCACACGACTCGCACAGCTCGGCTTACTCACTAACCGGTACACTGACTGATACTCGCTCAACATTCTGCCGTGAGTATCAACGTGGGTGAGCACCAGGGAGCTTTAATGGACGTGAGTATGAACAGTAGAGAGTGCCGGTGAGTGTGAGTGACTGTCAGCGAGTGTAGTGGACGTCAGTAAGCACGGGAGGAAGTGCCGGTGAGTGGGAGTGCACCGTGAGGGTGAATGAAGCGCCCAACCTTCAAAGATTATTGTGAGTGAGTACGTGTGAGCATCTACTTATACTGCCGACATTTTTTCATGGGTGAAACGCCGCAAACACACAGTTCCCGTACATGGATACCTTACGTGTTATTATTTGTCGCTCTCTTGGAGATTCCTAAGCCCTAACATCATCAGCAGCAGCATAATCTCTTTATTGCACGTGGTCAGCAGCGACGGTTTTGGCAGTCTGGTGAGGCATCGTAGCTTCTTCAAGGAAGAAGGCAGCCATTATTTAGGCAAGTCTACTTGAAAGTATAGCATGCACATATAAATGTACGTTTTTTTTAATATAGGTTAAAAGATGCACGGCCATATTTCTGCGTTGGTTTGAGTTTTGCATGATGTTTGAGTCATACACGCGATTTAAATATACAAAAGTGACAATATATACATGTACACTTTCATGCTTAAATACACATGTTACATCTGAAAACCAACAAAGAGTACATAATAAAATTACGTCTTAAACGGGAAGATGTTATGTACGCATAGATAAGCCCACGCATTCTTAATAGAAAAAAAAAAGATCTAGAAACGACGGAACCTATCTCATTTCGCACATAATTCACATACGCTATGTACCGTCTCACATGTTTAAAATCCTCATCCGGTGTCGAATAAGAGATACCGTTGGCAGGAGCCAACGTTCCGTCAGGGAGCTTTGCCCCTGTCCTCGACGAAGAAAAGTCTCTCTCTCTCTCTCTTGAAACGTTGGTTCCGGCCCGAGAGAAATCTTTTGTTGAACCACTGTCCATTCAAGTCTCCACGTCCTGGGAATTTTTTCTTTGCGTGCGGTAAATTGTGAACCATGTACTCGTTTTTTTTTCTTTCTGTGCCGCCGCGGGTTTCTCTTCCTTGTGCGCTGTTTTTTGACGGTTTGGCTTTGCTCCGACAACATCCGTGCGAAAACATTTGCTTTTCGCCACTCGCACCCGCTGCTTCTTCGGCAAGATGCGTTGACAACCCGATACTGTAGTCAGCACAGGAGTTGGCGGTATCGCAAAAGGAGCTCTCAAACGCGGAAACCCTGGCGCTTTTATCGAGGATACGAACGAGTGGGTCTGCTATGCTGCCGTTATCGCGAATCGTGCCTGCAGAGGTCGAGAATCGGACACGCGCTCAGCGAAGGAGCCTTTCCTGCTATCGATCCCTGCTTGCGAGACCGTTATCGACACTGTCCTCGGGTCAAGCGTCGTGGTCGCATCTCAGCCGGACCGCTCGTCCATCCGTTTGGCACGACGTAAGCCCCGTATCGAGAGGCCTCAAGAGCCGTTGCAGCCTGAGATCGAGGGTTTGCAACTGCCGCAAAAAACCTCGTCGAATAGAAGGGCACAAACTTTGCAAAATTTTGCTTTGAAGATTTCAACAAAGTTGAATTATTTTGTAATCTTGCGTTCTGCGAAGGATCCTCGATCGTTTAACCTTCTATAACTGCGAAGTTTTTCTCGGAGTATTTCTGCAGAGTGCCCTGAGATACCATCAACGAATATAAATTCCACTGTGATTGCGGTGTGTGTGTGGGGGGGGGGGAGGGGGGGAGGGAGAGGATTCTGGACGCTTCATTTACTGTTCGCGCTAAGCCGTCATGAGACGTAGAAAGACATTCGCCGTCCGCTATGCTAAGATTACAAAAATCTAAATTGTCACGATGACAGAAATAGTGACCGAGATCCTCGTGAGTATGACCGATGGGCATAGCACTGAGGTGTCGTAATCAAATTAGCGAGATCGTGTTCGCCTCATCATAAAATATGACCGGCGTCAATCTAGACCGCATTGCCACCGGTGGTTGTTTCTACCGAAGACAGCTCCATATATACGCTTAAGTCATAATCTCCGATTGTCTTGAATACTGTGGTTCTCGACAAATGTCCATATTACTTCTGGAAGCTTTTCTTGAAGATATAAAAGCCGAATTTTACAGCGAAGCTGTGTATGGCTAGGGTTCCATGTATTTTCGTTCTCCGTGAGCAGAAACTATCGTCATGAATGGCTCATACCCCCGTAAGGCAGAGACCACAATCACTCAGCAAAGTGAAGCGAACAGTGCTTAAATTCTTCCTAAACACGCATACAACATACAGAACAGCATGTCGAAAACTCAATGGCTCATACTCCCGTGAGCGCCGTGAGAAGGGAGGCAGACTCAAAGATTGGACGCCAGTCTCCGAAAGCACCATCAGCCTTCAAACTTGTGACGGGGAGGTGATACCCAGGGTCGACGTCATTCGGGTCCTGGACATGTTTGTCGAATTCAATGGCGGGAACGGAAGCGCTCTCTGCAAGATCATCGCAAAGACGGACACTGCTTTCCGCCTCGTTCGTAGAATTGCAAACCGACACCGAGACATGAAGGAAAACAATCTCCCCAGGATGATCAACGCCTTCGTACTATGCCACTTCACGTATATGATTTCTATGCTCAACTGGCTCAGAGCGGAGCAAGCCAAGCCTAAATTATGGGGTTTTACGTGCCAAAAGCACTTTCTGATTATGAGGCACGCCTTAGTGGGCGACTCCAGAAATTTTGATCACCTGGGGTTCTTTAACGTGCACCTAAATCTAAGTAGACGGGTATTTTCGTATTTCGTCCCCATCGAAATGCGGCCGCCGTGGCCGGGATTAGATTCCGCAACCTCGTGCTTAGCAGCCCAACACCATAGCCACTAAGCAACCATGGCGGGTCAAGCCAAGCTCAACGCTGTCATCCGCAGAGTAGTCAGAAGGGCTCTCGGCCTACCCATCAGGACCCATACCGAGGATCTCCTCAAGCTTGGGATACATGACACCGCCGAGGAGACTGCCGAAGCCCAAGAACGCGCGCTACTAACTCGCCTTACCACCACAGCGGCAGGTAAACGCATTCTCCAAGATCTGGGTTACCACCCTGCGGTATTTCCCATGGTCAGTACCCCGATCCATAGGCGCATCCGAGACTAGTTCGACGTGGCCCTCGTGCCCCGAAACGTCCATCCCCTCCACAATGTGGGCAGACGCAAAGCCAGAGCAGCAGCGATCCTCAAATAGATCAAGCAACAAAGCATCAGAGCAAGCTTCGTCGATGCCGCGGAGTACAGCGATGGGAAGACCGTTGCCGTCGTCGCGGTCGACTCCAGCGGCAAGATTTCCAATAGCGCCTTGATTCGCACTTCAGACCCCGAATTCGCCGAGCAAGCCATCATCGCCTTTGCCCTGCTAGGTGGTCGTGGGTCCGAGATCTATAGCGATTCCGAAACGGCAGTTAGGGCTTTTCAGAAGGGTTGCACCGCCGAGCAAGCTTCTCGTCTTAATGTCTCGAGTCCGTATGCGCTCACGCGTCATTTGATTCACTGGTTTCCCGCTCACGTAGGGTCGGTCGAGGGTGCTCCTCCGAACCTTCTCCCGAGGCTGCGGGCGAGCTCACTGACGGCGCTTGCTCCGTAAGGACCGCCCATTCCCCTCCTCCCAAGGGCTACAGGGACGCTCCCGCTACTCACAACGAGGTTATGAAATTCTTCTACAAGTCTATAAGGTTCTTTCCACCCCCTCACGCCAAGTTGAATAGGGCGCAAGCCGTTTCTCTTAGACTGCTACAGACCGGCACATATCCGTGTCTGGCGTTCTACACGGTTTACCCCGACGTATATCGCGACGGCACCTGCCCGTCCTGCGGGCAGACCTCCACTCTAGCACATGTGCTCTGGGAGGGCGGGTCGAGATACCCCAAGTTCAGCGAGGAAGAGTGGGACTCGCTTCTGCGTAGCCCCGCTCCACAGTAATTACTGCCACAGTAATTCCCGGTATAAAACGTGCACACGCAAAGGTACTAATATGTCACGTATCGCTGTAAAGTATCATCCACCAAGCCAAAATAAAGCTCTCTAATCCCGCCAATAACCAGACAGTTACGCCAGGAACTATATTTTGCTGCGCAAGGATATTACCTGTGTACGCCTCATATACCTTCGGTAGTACTGGAAACGACTTGTGAGATGTAGTATAGGCGACAACCTTGTTGCGGCGATTAAAATTGCTACTTCAGTGGGAATCCTGCTTAGTATTAAGGCTACGATACGTTATCAGCGTTGAATAAGGATAATTCTTTGTTGAGGGGGGATTGCGAAGTGTGTGCTGAACGTAGAGTTTGCGCAAGTATTTATCTCTTATCAGTTAGCGACCTCCAGTCATTCCTTTGAATTGTAGTGTCATGACTTGCGGGAACATAGGCGTAAATGCCTATTTGTTTTCTCTTCGCTTCCCTCAATTCTTGCCAAGTCGAGTGGCGGTTTTTGCTGTGGTATGATATGATAACAGGAAATTCCCCCTTCCATTTCCTTCATTTACTGTTTTGATAAATGCAGCAAAACTTTTTCTCTTCCTCATCGAATGAGAAAGAGAGAGAGACAAAAGGGGAGTAAAGACATGGAAGTTAGCCAGTGCAAGTACCGGCTGGCTACCCCGTGTTGGGGAGAGGTCTAAAGGGAATAAAATGAGAAAAAAGAAAAAAAAACCGAAAAATATTCACACAGTAACGCGATGCCACGCACTACAACATTCAAAGACGGTCGCACAATTCACAAGCCCTTAAAATCTTCGGCAAAGCCCATAAGGCTTTGAGTGACAAAACCCGCCTGGGCCAGTGTCCTAGAACTTTTTCTTCTGTGAAGGGGCGATTGTCCAGTTTTTCGGGCACGGTCACGAGCAGTTTTCTTGGCACATTTTAACACGGACAGTCACAACATGTAGAAGTGAACATAACTGATATTATCCTGGGAATTTTATCCCCAGGTTTGTTTCCTCCTAGGCTATCTTTCTGCTGGCAGTTTAGTCGGCTTGTTTCAGGAGAGAAGCCCACTAGGAAAAAATCAGCATGTTTGCTTGTTGTCGCGGATTGACTAACACGCACGATTTTCCTGTGAACCATGAACAAGTATTTAAAAAAAAGTCAGGGAGTGAAGTACTATGCAAGCCCAAAGCAGGCTTACTGTTCGCACGGGTGCATTGTTGGAAAAGTATGCTTGCAGGAACGCTTCGCCAGCGAAAGGCGTCAGAGATGGCTGTTGTTGCTTGCCTGCGCTTGGGCAAGCGCCGAAATCTCCGCGTTTCACCAACCTCTTTTCTTTTTTTTTTCACTCGCCTCACCGGAGCTTTGTATATTAGATTTAAAACAAAAGGAAACAAACTCGCTAGCAGAAAACGAGAAAGAAAAAAAAAGTATAGCGTTGGTGCCCGGACCGCGAGGCATGCCCGTGGAACTGTCTTCGTCGCCGGGAATCTTGGCGCGGCCTCAACTTCACTTCTAGAGAGCGTGCTGTCACTTCGCAAGAGAGAGAAAAAAAAGCGTGTGGCAACCTCCTGCGGTTGGTGGCTGTTTGCATTTGCCGAGACCACTCGACGTGTGTAGCGCTTACCTCGATGCCGATAAGCCCGGCTGTTGCCTCCGGGTCTGCGACGCGCAGTGCCGAAGCAGCCGGGAACTTCCGGTGATGTTAAGCAGCAGGTGTGACGGAAACTTCGCCCGGTCGTCCGCCGCGGCGATCACGGCAGAAAAAAAAATATCCCAGCGTGGCCTGTGCAGGTGACGGCAGTCAATTGCGTGTAACTCCTCGCTGAGCTTCGTAAAGAAGAGAGAGACAGAAAGCGAAAAAAAAAATTAATAGGGAACACCACACGGAGTAAGAGAACGCTGTACGTCTCGCAGGAGAAGAGGCAACGAGCTCGGACTCTTCGCTTCTCATGCACGCTGGGGATAAGGCTCAGCCACGCGCTCGCACGCACGGTCCGGCAGCGGAGACCTTCGCGAGGTCTTGGAGCGTAGCTCGCCGCCAACGGATGGCGATGCTTGTCCAGGGCCCGGCCGACGCTTGGCCGCAGGCGCCCTGCCGTGGCGGTCCTCGAAAGCTGTCGTCACGTGCGCGCGGCCGGCGGAGTCGCGTGACGCGCCGGCGCGAGGCGCGAAGCCGCGGCGTTTTGCATCGCCGCGCGCGCGCGCGCTGTTAAACCAGTCTACGATGCAGTGACGGAGTGAGAAGGACCTGAAAAACCCTTGTCAGGCTTCCCTTGTGACACTTTGGTTCTTTCGGCCTTCGATGGCTCATGAGTGGGCCATCGAGTCAGAGTGGGCCACGTTCCAGAACACGGCCTCAGAGTGGGCCGTGTTCGACAGAGGCGAAAGAAGCATGAAGAACATAAAGCACGCGGACCCCCCCCCCCCCCATCTCGGCCCGTATTCTCCAACAAATTCTTACGACAAGACTGTTCGTAGGGGCTGACGCCAACGAATTTGAATGTCGGACATATTACTAACGAAGGTGACGGCCAGCCGCAGATGGCACCTACGAACGAAAAGCTTTCTGAATTCGACCCCTGCAGGACACGCGTCCTTCTCAAAACTCAAGGTGAATCGTGCGGACGTGTAGGTCTCAGTACCGGGAATAGACGCCAACCAAAAAAATAAAATAAATAATATGTTCGAAAAGTTGATCAAGTTATTACGACGAGCGTCTGTTAAAGATCAGGCTCGAAAAACTCGGCCTTGTATTCATAACTGTAGCTTTGTTGCTAAACTAAATTAACGAATTTCAAGGAGTCCGAATGTACGCTGAGGAACGATTTAGTACTTAGGCTTTTGTGATGTGACATAATTGGGGTAGCCCATTTATGTAGGCCCCACTCACTACTGTAGCAATCACTCCCGCAATAGCCAAAGCTGGTGCATGTGAACATGTCAACCATGAAAAGGCAACAATCTGCAAGCTGGTGCGTGTTTTCCTCTACATCTCCTCGTCAGACAATTGGATGCAAGAACAGAATGAGATAAAGCTTCTTGTATGCTTACCACTCATCGCCTATTCAAAAATGAAATATAAAAATGAGCTATACAGTTAAATTAGAATTGGTGAAATAATGACAACTAACTCGCAGACTCCTGGTGTCTTCAAGTGGAGATTGTTATGCATGGTATACTGGCATAATATTCATGGTGCCCACATACTTGATTTCACCTCCCTTCTCTCCTATGCTTTTATTAAAAGAAAATCATTATCATGCTCAATTTCGAACATCTGTCTGTCAGTTAGGTTACCTTATTTATATCTTGGGTGTCCTCAATGTCTCAGAAAACAGTGGCAGAAAATATCGATTTTGATTGTCAGTCAGCGGTAGTTTTCTCGTGTAACCTGTTGATACTCTCATGGCAACAGTGAATCACAAAAACCTTATGGGCACATAAACAAGGCACTTGAAGTGGCAATCTCGCGGCCAACAATACTGCCGAATGATATCGCGACACAGTGTACTTTGTAATTACTGCCCCCCAGTTGAAACAGCCGTCGGCCTTTTCCAGGGCGGCCGTTATATCTTAAGAACGTAATCATCATGCTTCTGATGCGAAAGCGCCAAATGGCCCGTTGAGCGAAAAAGCCGGCGTCTGTCGTCTGTAGCAGCGAAATTGTAGGCAAATTGCCATTGGATGCGACGCCACGTCACTACCGCACCTCGACGGAGCAGAGCGGGCGAGAGGGAACGCCTGTAGCCCCGCTAGCGTGTGCCAGGTTCTGCGTGAAGGGAGAGTGCGCCGCCGCGACGCCACGTGACGCTCGCTCTCGTTCTCGGAAGCCTGGGGAGGTATTCTGTAGGAGTCCACCTAGTGGACTGTCCATTTCGGCCGCTGCTGGTTGTCTGGGGCCGCTCTTCTCCTCCTCGCTTGTACAGCTGTATACAATCAGCAGTGGCCGAAATGGACAGTCCACAAGGTCTACTCTTACAGAATACCCCCCTCCCCCACCCCCCTGTGTTATTGGTGCGTTAATACTCAAGAATCTCCTTCCGTTTCCGCGAAAAGCTCTTGCCTGCGTTCAAAGTACGTCTCGGTAAGGTCAAATCAAAACGCGCCAAGCGTCTCAATGCGCTCGCTTGCCATCGAGGGGTTCATAAATCGAAGGACCACTAAGCGGCGTTCAAGTGCACATTAATGGTTTCGCATTGACAACCTATAAGAAGTGCTTAGGTGCTCCAGGGCATTGCTTATTATTATGCATTCAATTTATACGGAAGGGCCGTGCCATTATAGTGGTAAATTCATAATAAGTAAATTCTTATTTGGAATGTGCGTCCCGTCACCAATTGATTAGGCGTTATAACTTCCAAGCAAACAAACGACAGTTTAAATTTCCTCTGGTTACGTTGCATATTTATAATCGGCCATCCGTTCTCTCTTTGAGGGTCAGTGAAAAAAGAAAGGATCACAGTGCTGTGGGTCTCTTTTCACTTTCCATCGTGCGCAGGTTCACGTGCCCGCTACGAAAACAATAAAGTTTCTTGATAGAACGCCGCTGTCGCTGGTGATACTCTTGGGCGCGTGTGTAATTGGAATGTCTGAAGTACGGGTAATGCGTGCACTTGTAGAGGTTTCTTGATTAAATTTATTTATATTTTATTTCACAATACTGCAGGCCACATTGGCTCAAGCAGGAGATATGAGACAGCAGAAGCTTGAGGTGGGCGAGTTGGTTTTGCATACTTGAAGAAAAGAGCGCTACGAAGATGCGGACTAAAAGAAGAACATGTACGACGGACAAAGCGATGTGAGAGTCAGGGAAAATTGCTTACAGATTTAGAACCGTTGGAAGATTTAGGGCTTTGTATTAGTCTCATATTAATTGATTCAGGCGTGTGCATTGACATTTGCGACACTTGTGACATCGATCTAACAAATGTGACCCAAAATACTAATTGTACATGCTTGTAGTGGGGTGTATGGCACGTTCTCGGGATTTCTACGTTCGCTTTTTTTTCGCACGGATTACATTGCACTTGTGTTCTAGCTTCTGAACTTGGAACTTGGAGTAGTGCAACCACTACTGGCGGGAACGTTTTTATATGCTATTGCATTGATATAGCTTTGTTATCCCAAGCGTCTTCATCTTTCTAATGCTCGTCGGAGCAGAGGAATACCGGGTGCCTCTAGAAGGCGCCAAGATATCATTACGTACATATATTTTAAAAATATCAGTCCCATCACTATTGCCTGCTGACACCGGCAAACGGCATGGAAGTTCCTCACGTCAAAGCCTGTCGGTTAGTCACCGAGGGCATTTTTTCACTGATCGCCTTGGTCATTATCGCTTCGTTACTCTCGACACACCAAAAGCCAAGGTGCGCGCACTGCATTTGTCTCATCGCTTGCTACTCCGTCCTACACAGCTTTGCCGCCTTGCTCCGTTAAAAGCGTCCTCCCACTTCCGCGCTTATCGCGACCACGGTAAGAGAGTAAACAACAGTCTAATCTTGTTTCTAGCGGCAGAGCACTTACTTGCATGCATGCTCGCGCTCGGACGCACGTAGCTGGCGCTTTCCTCGACTGAACTCGGCAGTGTGACCACCGCCGATGGTTCGCGACAAGTGTTTTCACCTTGCAATTGCAACAGGAAAAAACAATGGAAGGACGATAGCAGGTCGAACACACATGCACGGTGGAGCAGGCTTTTTTTTTTTCACAACACTTTTCTGTTTAGTGAGCTTTCTTTCGCAGTGTTGTGTTCATCTGTTACAAACAGCTATTTCGTTGCGTTGTGGCTACGACATAACGAATAGATTAGGTTCGTATAGTCGGCGGCTCCCATCAAACTTTATTCAAGTCGGCGCCGGTCAAGCTGGAGCCTAACAGAAATTGGTAATTCATTCCACTGCTTCAAAACACTAGTACACTGTCTTTCTTAGGCACCCGCTCACAAGCATTCCGGCGACTGTGACCTACTACTACCCTGGCGATTCTATATCGAATTCATGAACACTTCGAATTATCGACAGTAGGCGGACAAGGGAAACTTCAGGACGGGGCTAACATTTCTACTAGGAGAATTGTCTTCCTCAAGAAACTGACGAAGAGAGTCTTGTGACAAATTGTTAGCAGAAATTTGCAGACCTGAAGCGATGAGCTGCGAGCGAACAAGGAAAACTTCAGGCTGGCTCCAACATTTTACCGGTAGAACTTGGTTTCTCGAAGGCACTGAAGAGCGAGGCTCTGGCAAAACGGTCAACAGAAGCGTGGAGAATTGAAGCATTCAGCAATAAACGAACAAGAGAAACTTTACTATAGCCGACATTTCCACAAGGTGTATTGTCGTCAGGTCCCTGACGAACAGGGCCCTGTGACAATATGACTAACAGGAAAGTGGAAAATTGAAGCAATCATCAGTGGGCGAACAGGGAAAGTTTCAGGCTTCAGCCAACATTTCCACAAGAGCAATTGACTTAGTCACGGCCCTAAAAACTTCACGGTCTGACAAATGGCTGGCGGGAACGTGCCGACTTGACGATATCAACCGCAGCCGAATAACGGAAGCTGCTGGCTGGAGCCAACGTTTTAACTCGGACTTGTCATTGTCAGAGCCCTGACAAACAGGATCATGGGACAAAATGGTTTACAGGAGCGCGGAGAATTAAAGTGATCAGCAGTGGGAGAACAAGAGAAGTTTCAGGCTGCCGCCAACAGAGATAGGACAAAGGGGTAAATTAGAGATGCAGTAGCGCAAGCTCTTGGGCCAATTCGTGGATGAGCTTGAAAAAAGGGGGTATCAGCGAAACACAAAAAGGACGCGCACGCAAGGAAAAGGCGTTAGACATGGGCCGTCCGTGTTTACCGCCTTTTCCTTGTGCGCACGCCCTTTGTGTTTCGCTGGTACCCCCTTTTTCAAGAAAAGCAGTTTCACCAGAGGGAGTGATCTGGTTTGATCAGGCTGGGGAGAGAGGGCTAGGAGAGAGCCCTGACAAACAGGCGCCTGTGACAAGTGTTAGACAAGAATACGGTGTCTTGAACTGACCAACACTGGGCAAGCAGGGAAGTTTCGGGCGGGAGCCAACGTCTGAGGTTTTTGACGACCACTGGTGTTTTAAAGCGAAAGCTTTACTGGCCGCGAACTTGCGATTTCGCCGTGGCGGTGATCCGATGAGGCACATGACGTCACAACGCGCGCCTCGCCGCGGATCTTCCTCTCTCTCTCTCTCTCGCTCCCTAGTCACTACTGCGCATGCGCCACTAGTAGCACCATGCCACAGGTGTACCGCGGCTGCCGTTTGGTATGACGTCACAGCGCGTTCCTCGTCGTTGCGCTTGCCTCCGCTCGCTTCGCCAGCTGCGTCGCATGCCTGATGACATGTCGGAGGATTGAAAAGGAGAGCTCGCGTGAGCCGCAACCACAGTTGAGGTGGCAGTATGGACGGCGACAATTCTGATAAGCAGGAGGAGGCCTGGAATCGACATTGGAACGAGATGAAAGGGAAACGAATCGCCCAGGAAAGAAGCGAACAGCGCGCCGAACGACTGGCAAACGCTGCAACATAGCTAGACAACCAGACTAACCTGAACTTGCAATCAAGATTAACCAATGCTAACCATGCCATGCCTTAGCTCTCACTACGTATATCCTGGCATAGCCGAGCTAAGCCACTGCCAATTTTTGTCGAAACGTTGGCTCCAGCCTGAAACATCGCTTGTTAAACCGCGGTTGCCGACTTCAGGCCTCTAACTTCGTGTGAACACTTCGTTTTGTTTGGATAAATGTTTGCGAGTTATACACGTGATGAACAGAAGTCGACAGCCATGTGGTTAATGAAATCGAGGAAAGTGTGAATAGTAGGATATCTGAATTTGATGGCGGGGGGCTTCTCTGAGAGCCATTTTCGTTATCTTTATCTTAAACTCGATGAAATCGTGGCCGGATGGTCTAATGGGACTTTATATGCTAAGTTGAACGCCAATTTGTACAAGCATACTGACGTAAGGATGATATACGAGAATTGAGGCATCTAGCGTTTCACTGCAATAACGAACCACTTCGAGGTTATGATAACCTGTGCGCCATTGGGCCTAATGAAGGCTTGCAAGCGCTCTGTGCAGGGCGTCTACTTGTGAGATTAGGGTGTCTGCAGCTTAGTAAAATGTATAAAAAAGCATCAAGTAGTGACGGCAGCATGACGGCGTTCTGTTTGTGTCACAATGGCAATTTCTCAGGAACCGATTGAGCGTTTGATCCTTGCATGTCAGAGAATAGATGGCGCCCTGAGACTGCAGGCCAAGAATCAGCAGTCACACTCTCCGCTTCTTTTTTTTTTACTTGGTTTCCTTGTCCTTGTGGTAAAGTCAGCTTGACCTGGACAGCAAAGGAGGTGGTAATGACAAACATGGCATGGACGTTATATATAGAGAGATATACAAACGAGATGGGAAAGGCAGGGAACTTAACGAGATAAGATTCTGGTTTGCTACCCTGCGCTGAGGTTAGGGTAAGGGAAAATGACAGACGCAAAGGACAGGTGAGAGAAAACGCAAACGAAAGAAAAGACAGGGAAGGTCGTGAACGTCCATGACAATTACTCTCCAAAAGGCCACTCGAACGTAAAACTCTCAATGGCGCCTTGACTGTCTTGTGGTGTGATGACTGTGTATGCCGGCATTTCAGGACTGCCTGCTCCGAAAGTGGCTGGTCGTCAAGACGCGCCAGCGCAGTCGCGCGCGTAATCTGCGTTGGTCAGTTCAAGTCACCACATTCCTGTTTAACATTTGTCACAGGCGCCTGTTTGTCAGGGCGCTGTATCGGAGACAATGACAAAGAACGTGTTTGATAGTTTCCTCGTCGCCGCTGTGGTCACGCGCAGCGCTATCCTCCGTAAATTTTTACCTTTACTTCGTAAATGCGACGCCAAACGACAGTACGCATAGTACCGTTGTCTCGGGTCGGGGTAGTTCAGGTGGAGGATGAAGTTGCAGACACGGGTCTAGTCGATGTAGATGCCTGTGCTGGAAACTAGGTGTGCTCCACAACGACTGAAAGGCACCTAATGCCAGCGCTCGAAGTTTCGCTGCTGCATCTGTTCTCGACAGCGGGATTGGTTCCTCCATGCCGTCTTCATGAGAAGACTGAGCAGCTTCATCGATCTGTTCATTGTCCATTATGCCACAGTGTCTAGGTAGCCACTGAACTGTGACGTCGTGTCCTTGCTCAACAAGGCAATGAAGGAGCTCTCTGATTTCTAGCACTAGTTGTTCGCAGGGTCCATGGTGTAAGGCGAAAAGCAAGTATAGCTGCCTTAGAGCCGCTGAAAATGCACCATTTTTGAGGTGGTTGCTCTCAAATTATGCGTAGTGCGTCACGAAGAGCAGCAAGCTCCGCGACTGTCGATGCAGTCGGATGCGATGTCTTGAACTTCAAGGTGTGGACTTTGGCTGGAAAAATCACTGATCCTGCAGGACCGTCCACGGTGGTTGAACCATCAGTTGTTCATGGGTATTATCGTTGTGTTGTTCGTAGACCAAGAGCAGCGAAAGTTGCTTGAGAGCTGGTGGTGAGAGCTGTGCCTTCTTTCGAATCTCTGGTACTGTCAGTCGAACTTATGGCTGAGCCAAGCACCAAAGGGAAACAAAACTCTCGCTGTAGCTGTGCAATCTGATGGCAGGTCTACACGATATGGCAGTATCTTCTGACAAAACGAGGCACGTGGTCGGTCTCCTGACAGCGAGGCGAAATAGTGGATAGGCGCGCCAGCAAGGTGCCTGATGTGTGCTCTGTGCGCTTCCATAACAATGTGAATCTTCGCTGGGTAGTCATGCGCAATTACAATGGTTTCGGATGTTGATATACATCGTGGCAGCCCTAGGCTAACTCTAAGCACTTAGGCCTGAGCACTTTCGAGTGTACGGATGTTAGCTCTGCTTGTTTTGGGCAGCACTGTCAAGCTGTACCTCAGATGCCCGAGAAGCAGCGTCCGGTGCAGTTGCATTATCACGTGTTTTGAAGGACCCCAGGCTTTTCCTCCAAATAACTTAAAAAAGATGGGAGATGGCTGTCAGGTGCTTCTTAAAGTAGGCCACATGGCGACTCCAACAGAGGTCACGGTCGATCCTTACCCTTCAAAGCTTATGTGTCCTTGAGAGATATTTTGTCCATCGATGCTTATGGCTTCAGGCTAAATTCCACCAATGCACAGTTTCCTGGAGAAACCTTGAGGTCTTGTTGCCTAAGGTACGTCGATATCAACGTTGCAGATTTCTGCAGCCTTGCAGCCACTTCAGTACGTGCCACACCAGACGCCCAGACGCAGATGTAATCGGCATAAGTTGACAACATCACCGCATTTATTAGGCATTCTATGAGCCTAGTGAGCACAAGGTTGAAGAGTACTAGGCCAACACGCCATCCTGCAGTACTCCATGGTGTGTACAGTGTTGAGAAGTTGGGCCGTATTCGGTGTCCACAAAGAAAGGCCACCTATGTAAATAACTGCGTGTCCAATGATAGAGTCTACCACCGAGGGCAACAATTTTCCGAGCCTTTAATATAGCCTCATGTAGAACATTTCCATGTGCTCCTTCGATCTTGAGGAACATGGTGACAGATGGTGTTAGGCTGCTGAGCACGAGGTCGCGGGATCGAATCCCGGCCACGGCGGCCGCATTTCGATGGGGGCGAAATGCGAAAACACCCGTGTACTTAGATTTAGGTGCTCGTTAAAGAACCCCAGGTGGTCGAAATTTCCGGAGTCCTCCACTACGGCGTGCCTCATAGTCAGAAAGTGGTTTTGGCACGTAAAACCCCATAATTTAATTTTTTAACATGGTGACAGATAATCGCTTACACACCTTTTGATGTTGAACGTAGCTAACCAAATCGATGACGTTGTCAATGGAGTATCGGTTACGTCGTCTTGGTAAACTTCATAGCGTTCAATGTAGCATTCAAGTCTGGCGAGGATCATTCGTTCCACCACGTTCCCAATGTAACTAACCAGCGCGATTGGGTGGTATGAAGTAATTTCTAGAAGAGACGATATCATCCCGTCAGCCGTTATGACAGATTGAGGACATCATAACGGCTGACGGGCTACAGAGGAGACGATTCCTGTCTCCCCCATTACACATCTTACCACTCGAAAGAAAAACGTACAAAACAAGAAAACTTTGTCTCTCCACTTTTTTGGGTGACTTTTTGTGCAAGCGACCATGGGCTGCCAGAAAACTCCATGGTGGCTTGCCTCCCAACCGCAAATAATCTCCGCAAGTGTAATCTGCGTAAGTTTACTTTTCTGCATGGCAGTTATTTACGCGCTGTGGCGGAGCTGCGCAGTTTCTTGTAGGGGCGTTCGGCATTGTCTTCAACTTCGTGCAACTGTACACGAGTCAATAATAAACGATAAATGCAAAAAGATTCGATGCGCTATCCATAGCGAAATAAAAGGTTAACGGCGATGAGCTAAAATTTTCCCTTGTCCTCATTAGTGTTGCAGGTCAATTTGTTTATTTCTTTTTTTTATCACGATATCTGCAATAGTGGTAGAAGCATCGTTCATTTTTGCATTATTTTACTCAGGTAACCATCCTCTGAACTGAAAATGTTATGCCGGCACAATTTGTCGTTAAGGTGTGCAATTTCTGTCAGTAAGTTTCATTCATTTGCACTAATTTTGTACTTTTCTCATAAAAGCATGACTCAGTTGCACCTTCAGGTGAAAGTACTAAAGAAAAGAAAGATCAGTCACCGACGATTACGATACTCCTTAATGCGAAATTTGAGCGCAGCTCTAAATATCTTTTGAATTCGCGATATATTGAGGCCAAGAAATTGAGAGACATATTGCAGAGTCGGCAATCGTCGAAAACCTGGTCTGCGGGTTAAGCGCATCGGCTTTTATACATGGCTCCTTGAAGGCTCCAGTGTAATCGCTGCTGCCGCGTGGCTTCCAGAAAGTACTACACAATTCGCGTCATGCACACAACCATGGCACTCGAAACAAGGGCGAACGAGACCAAACCGAACAAGCACAAGTGACAGCTGGCACGTACGAGAGATGAAGCGAGCAGACGATAGTACGAAACGAGCGGTCCAGCTGAGATGAGATACGAGTATGCATCGAGTGGTTGTGCGAATCTGCATGACACCAGTTTCCCGCCCGCACTCACTGAAGGGGTCGTTCTTATTGGTGTCCGCTGTTCGCGACTCGCATCTTTGATCTCCCGCTCCGCGTTCGCTCTTTAATCGTTCGCTGTGCTCATTCACTCGGTTACGCTGTCGACACCAGTGCTCGCCGCAAGAACGGGCGCCTGAGAGCTGCGCTCTGAAATATCCTTGCAATATAACAGATTCCCGCAGTGGCGTCTGCGTCAGAAGGCGTTTGGTGGGTTGCGACACCACGTACCCGAGCACACGAGGGTTGGACCCTCCCGCGTCTAACCGTGCGTGGCTTAGCCTTGTCCGGGGAAAAGGGGATCCTGGGGGTTGAGCCGATGCCGGGTGTTTGGAACTTTACTGCCCCTCGGCGAAGGCAACACACCTCTTTGGCCTCGGATTCACGTAGACGGCACCCCTGGACTGACCCACCCGGAGGAAATCGGTGGTTGCCTTTTCCTGTCCCCCTCTCCAATCTGCGTCTTTCTCTCTCCCTTTCAATCTTTCCTGTCTTCTCCTCTCTTCTATTTAGTTCCGACTATCCTGGCAGCAAGGGTTAACCTTGTGTGGGTGGTCAACTTTGGGTACTCCAGATTGGGCTATAGTAGCACCATAGAACTGCCGAGGGCTTGTCTTACTCGTAGGATCTGCTCCGTCCCCATGTTGGGCTCGGTGGTGGGCGGTTGGCGCTGATGCCGAACTCATGATCCCTCTATTATGGCTTCTAGTAAACCGCTTTCCTTTGATCGCCTCTAAAAAGAGGGCGCGCCGATGCAACCTTCCAATTCTTTTTGAAAAAAAAAGAGGAACACTTCTCTAAGCACCATGTAATCCACAGTGAAGGTAACACGAGCGTGCGTAAATTCTCCCTCTTCTTGATGGCGAAATGCCTCGCAAACACGATAGGACCTGGCTACAAAGCCACAAAGATGTCCAATATAAGACCTGCTCCTTCAATTGAAGGACAAAACTCAGTATGAGAAAATGAATAACTTAAAATGCATTGGCGATGTAGCAGTCATTGTGTCCGCACATCGAATCATGAACATGAGCCGTGGAGTAATCTCGGAAGACGACTTTTTGGACTTTAGTGACGAAGAGCTGCTTGAAGCTTTTCAGGATCAAAATGTTATCAATGTACAAAGAATCCTAATCCGCAGGAATAACGAACAACTTGAACGAAGCACATTCTACTAACCTTTAGTACTAGTGTGCTCCCTAGCACACTGGATGCAGGCTACATCAAAGTACGCGTGAGGCCGTACATCCCAAATCCTCGACGGTGCATTAAGTGCCAGAAGTATGCAGAGGCGAAATGCAATTCGAATGATCATCCATCAGACACTTGCGACTCATCTCCACATTGTGTGAACTGTAATGGAAGCCATCCAGCCTACTCCATGACGTGGCCTAAATGGAAGAAAGAAAAAGAAATCATTGCACTAAAGTTCAAAGAAAATAGAAAATTTCACGAATCAAGGAAACCGTCTTTCGTACTTGGATCTCACAAGCTTTTCCGAGGTGGCGCGACGGGGGGAGCGTCACAAATGCCTCGGAAGTCTACAGCTGTCACTGATAGTTGTCCGGTAATCACTCCGCCTGCCCCCCTGGTGGCAGCAGCAAGTGCGGCTCCATCATAATCGAAAGTGGGCCTGCAGACCTCGGTTCCGCAGGTCCCAAAGCTAAACCGAACTCCACGGCCTGGGACGCAAGTTTCAGCGCCTAGTTCACGATCCTCCAGCACCTCAGAGAAGGTCATGGATGGCGTTCAAAGAACCCCGGCGTCATCGACGCCGAAAGATCAGCGCGCTAGGAGGGATAAGATTGCTGTAACTGCTCTGAAAAATGGACCTGTAACCCAAACGGTTAGCGTCCTTGTATACATATCTATCGGTCTTTACCACGTTCTTTTGAAGACAGACAACAAAAATCTCCCTCGATATGGCTATACAAATAATTCAGTAGAATGCCAGGGGCCTATTTCGCGATCTGGATGATCTAAATATCTACTAGAGGAATATCAGCCACGACTGTTCTGTATTCAAGAAACGCATTTAAAGTCGATACACAAGAACTTAAGACAGTACATAGTTTTCCGTAAAGATCGAAATAATTGTAATGCTTCTTTGGGTGGAGTAGCAATCATAGCCCAAAAGTCAGTAGCATGCCAGCATGTATCACTCCAGAGTTCACCTGAAGCAGTGGCTGTTCGGGCTATATTGTTCAATCAACTTATAACTATTTGCTCTTTGCTCTCTCTCTCTCTTTCTCCCATATATATATATATATATGTATATATATATATATATATATATATATATATATATCGCCTGATGAACGGTTTGCGCTGCAGAATTTGAAAAGCTGGTTGACCAGCTTCTTGAACCCTATATAGTAATTGGAGATTTTAATGCTCACAGCACATCCTGCAGTGATGCGAGAGGACGGGCAATAGAAAAGTTGCTTCTTTCATCTGGAGCCTGTCTAACAAGGCAGAGCCAACGTTTTATAGTTCTACACACAACACGTGTTCATGTATAGATTTAGCCATAAGGTCAGCATCACTTTTCCATACCTGGAATTGGAGTTATTAGTAATCCATATAGGAGTGATCACTTCGCAACACTCCTAGAAACAACAAAGTGGCACGATGGACCAGTTTACCCCAGAAAATGGAGACTTACAGTGCAGACTGTCGAAATTTAGTAACATACGTAAACTGTGTTTGGAAGATGTGGACCACCTAGGCGTAGAGGAACTGACCAGCTACATCACTGAAGTCGTCCTCTGTCCTGCCGGAAACTGCATACCTGAGTCCTGCACGGATAAAGTTAATCCAGTACCGTGGGGGAACAAAGACTGGGAAATTGCAAAACATGGAGCAGATTTCCACGCTACCTAACAACATAAAATATAATAAATTTTAAGCGGTGAAAAGCAATTGGCCGCGGTACCCGCCGAATATCCAAAAGAGAAAGCTGGACACGCACGTATCCTCAATAAACCCGTACACGGATGTTAACAAAGTATACAACAGGGTACGTAAACTAAAAGGACAACGTCCAAATCCTTTTTCTCTCGTCACTGGCTCTGGTGATACAATAGAAGATCAAGCAAACACTCTTGCTGTGCACTTTGAGAGGCTATCAAGCTCGGAAACTTATTCCCAAAAGTTCTTACACCATAAAAGAACAGCTGAAAATATTCCTCTGCGTCCAAACAAGTCATCAGAAGGATACAACAAACCACTAACATTCCATGAACTCAAGCTTGCCCTAAGCTCTTGTGGCAGCTCGGCTACAGGCTCTGACACAATAACATATGAAATAATCAACAATCTGCCTATTGAGACCCTAAACTGTATCTTGGGTATTTACAATAAGATTTCTTCAACTGGTCATATACCCTCATGTTGGAAGGAGGCAGTAGTCCTGCCAATACTAAAACACGGCAAAGACCCTTCCTTATTTAACAGTTACAGACCAATTGCACTCACTAGCTGTTTACGTAAGGTATTTGAAAAAAATTATTAACCATCGCCTTGTTTACGTTTTGGAATATAATGGGATATTGGGGCCCTCACCAATCTGGCTTCCGAAGAGCGAGGTCTACAACCGATAATCTTGTTCTCCTTGAGTCATATATACGTGATGCATTTGTACACATCGAATGCTGTCTATTCTATTCTTTGATCTTGAGGAGGCATATGATACTGTCTGACGATACAGTATTCTGCAAGACCTGTCGTGCTATAGAATTTGTGGTAGTATGCTGAACATTTTGCAAAATTATCTATATGAAAGGAAGTTCCGCGAAAGAATTGGCATTGTACTATAGCGCACTTTTGTTCAAGAATATGGTGTACATTTTTTGTACAGTTGCACATTTTTTATAATTAAAATGAACTCTCTCCGCTCTGTTACACGATCCATGGTGTCTTATTCTGTCTATGTGGACGACATCCAAATCAGCTTTCAATCTTGCAACCTGTCCATATGTGAATGCCAGATACAGTTAAGTGTTAATCGGCTCGCCAAATGGACAGACGAAAACGGATTTAGATTTAGTGCAGAAAAGACTGTCTGTGTGCTGTTTTCCAGATGAAGAGGGGTATGTCCTGACCCTTGCATTGCGACGAATGGGAGAAGCCTGGTAAATAGAAAGGAACAAAAATTTCTGGGTGTAATCTTCGATACTAAGCTAACCGTGATGCAGCACATAAAACACTTGAAGCTGAAATGTCTTAAAACTATGAACCTTTTAAATATTTTATCTCACCAGTTGTGGGGAACAGATACGTATTGCCTCCCATCTCTTTTTAAAAGCTTTGTGTTATCATGCATAGACTACGTATGTATTGTTTACCAGTCAGCTTCAAAGACAACAACACTTAAGCTACTCGATCCTGTCTATCACTTAGGCATCCGCCTAGTACTTGGTGCCCTTCGTACGAGCCCTGTCCAAAATCTCTATGCAGAGTCGGATCAGTGGCCATTGGATTATCAGCGTACATATCTCGGAGCCATATATGCAATAAGAACCATGTCGCTAAAACAACATCCATGCAAAGGACTCATAAGTGATCAGTCCACAAATCAGTTGTATTTAAACAGGCCTTCACACGCCCCGCCGTTCCCGTTAGCAGTAAAATCTGCTGAGGAAAAACTCGCAGTAGTTTTCACAGATCTGGAGAAAAGCGACTACGCTGAACCCATCCCACCTTGGGAGCAATGTCCAGTAACCTGTGACTTGTCCTTTACAGAGCTTAACAAAAAAAGTTGTCCAAGTGTCCTCTTCCAGCAACATTTCTTGGCCCTTGAAGACAAGTATAGATCTACGGCATCTTTCACTGATGCTTCAATGTCTGCAACTTCGGTATCATGTGCAGCCCATGGCCCAAACTTCTCCAGCTCTAAAACCTTTAATAACCATAGCAGCATCTTTACAGCGGAAGCGTACGGTATGCTGATCACTGTTGAGTACATAGTACAGCCCAATATACAAAAGTCTCTAATATACACAGATTCCTTAAGCGTTGTCACAGCCCTGGTGGTAAAGCAAGCCGAAACCCTGTTATTAACCAGCTCCTTAAACACATTCACGTAGCGTATAAACAAAACCTTGCTCTTGTTGTATGCTAGCTGCCAGGCCACTCTGGGATCGCAGGCAATGAAATGGCGGACAAAAATGCTGGACAAGCGGCTGATCGGGATACAATTGATGTAAGCTGGGTATCTGGTGTAGATATGAAACCTGCGGTACGACAGGCGCTCCGTAATCATTGGCAAGCTGAGTGGGACAAGGAAGTTGAAAATAAGCTGCACCTGCTTAAACCGCAGTTAACCAAATCTTTCCCACTGAAGCTTGATAGACACACCGAAGTGACCCTGGCACGACTCAGAATAGGACACACTTATGGCACACACAAATGCCCCTTGACTGCAACTGACCCACCGACGTCCGCAAGCTGCGGTGAGAACCTAACCATCCTACATGTCCTCATTCAATGTCCTGAACTTCACCGACAGCGAGTGGCACATTTTAGGGAACTCTACTCACACCATATGCCCACCCCATCCCTCGATGTTCTTATCAGCGCATGCAATTTTAACTTTAAAAGAGTGCTTAATTATATTGCACAAGTTAAGTTTCTAGACATCATCTCATTCCATCCTAACTATTAGATTGTGCCTCATAGGTGAGCTACAATCTGATGCACAAAAATTTGTCTGAGCTCTCACACTTATTGCGTAAGCAAGAATTGTACAGCAAGGGACTCGAATAATCCAGAATAATTTAACATATGCGCCTCTAGCGAATGCATTCGAGGCCTTATATTTATTTTAGTAATTATTTTAGAATTGATGCACTAATATCTATCGATCTATCTTACGTGTAGGCCTCTATACAGCATTTATTTTAGGTCACAGTCTAAACTCACAATTTTGCTAAACCAAAACACATGTGCTGGTGCTCTTTGGCCTTAGATGCCCTTGCGCCAATAAACTTCAATCATAATCAGCAGCAATATAGCAGATTTGTTTATATTGAAGCATATGGCACCATACCTGTATCGTGAGCAGCGGTTTATGTTGTTAATAGCCCATCGGTAAACGATGCAATGGTTATAAGCGCTTACAGAAATTCCAAAATAAGTTCCTGTGCTAGTGTTTAAGATTCAGTTGCTTTTTTGGAGAGCTACCAAGAGTTGGAGTGCGATGCTAACCCCCCCCACCTGAAGCAACACCACCACCATAGTCAACGTGCCCGGTTAGCATGAACGCAAGCAAAACCTTGTACTCTTGGCACGGAAACGTACAAAATTTTAAACAGCGTTATGTTTGAAAGGGTGTCCTCTGAACCGAAAGCTGGTTTGCAAAATTCACAAAATTTTCGCTTAGCAAGGAGAGCACGTATGTCGTGGTGTTTCTCGGAACCGGTAGCTGGAATACTAACGCATGCAATAAGTATCACTTAATGCAATGCAGATCAATTCATTGCACGTGCCGGTGCAAAGCACACGGTGATATAGAACCGGCAACATGTAGTTTCGAGAGCGATGGGAGGCTGCAGTTAAATGTTTGCACGCAAGGGAGAACGTTCGCTTGCTGTCCGCCTTGTCTGCTGGTTTTCCAGACTTGGTGGTCAGTGCCAAGCATGTGCCCCTACGGGCTTATGAGCACCTGTCTCATGTGAAGGAAAGCAGCCCTCCGCTAATTATCTTGCTTGCGCAATGAACCCAATTCACTCAAAAACGCGCGCAGAGCATTGCGAAACAAGATTGCGCTGCTGCTAGGGGCCTTGGCGCATGCTTGCATTTCGGTGCTCCTTCCTTAGCAAATGCTCGATCGCTTTAACCAAGTCGAGATAAGACGACTGAGCGCTGAATTTACTCGCGACGCTATAGATCAAGATGGCTGGATGGCCCGGCGCTGGTTTCTCGAAAAAGGCGTGCAGAAAAGTGTATGTGAAACCGAATTGTGCCTTTTCAAAAGATAAAGAGATGAACTATTACTTTCGGAAAATACCATTCAGAAACTGATAGGGCAAACATTTAGCATTGTTTGGAACAATATGATCAAATGCAATTTTAGCGACTGGAACAGAGAAATTATGGCCACCTGTTTGCCTTTCAACGTAGCATAACTTCATGCTGGATATGTTTATGAACCGCAAACGTCACAGTTTCTATATCATTTGTGTCACAGTGACACATACCCATGAATGTGATGCGCTGTCCCATCAACAGGTAGGTTTGCCTTAGATATGTGTATCAGCCGGAATTATATTTCCAGGCTGCATGTAAGAATTTATTTTTTATTACGCACAACGGAGGCGCGCTTAATCACACTAATTTGGCGGTGAGTATACAAGGTTTATATAATATCGCTTCCTGGTACTTGTATCCAGAGCACATATAGGCACCGTATCTACAGATATATCCAGGGAAGAAATGGCGAGCACTAAACTATGAAGAAGGGGTAAAGAAATCATGGGACGTGTGGGCAGCAATAAAAGTCATCGCACCGTCAGCATAGACTGACCGATCAAGGTTATATGACTGATCATTACTAGCTATCCGGCATTCACGAGACCTGTCGTCATTAGTTTCACAATCAAGTTCACCGCTGCATGAATTAGAAGTCACGCTCTCTTAAATGTCCGGCCATATACACAAGGATATTGATTTGCGGCCCCGCTCATCCCTCTACGAGGGCTGCAGTGCTTCGCTCAATCGCTCGCTTCATCACGGCTGTTACAGGCACCGGGCGGCCGTCGTTAGGCGCCAACAGCGCCTCGTTAAGCGCAACAGTGCCACCAACGGCAACAGTAAGAACAACGTCATGTGCAAATTGCTTGCAAATACGATGCAAAACGGAGTGAAAATTGCGATGAAAATGCACCCCTCAAACAAAGCTCACCGCGGCAAGCGGATACGTCGAACTTAAGCAGTTTGTTATTTCAGCAGCTTATGTTATGCTCGCTATCACTGGTATGTATTTAATCACGTAGATTGGCGAATCAGCACCAAACTCGCGGACAAAGAGAGGCGTACATACGTATCCATTTGTTCCCCGCTGCTTCACCGGTAGCATATGTACCGGCATGTACCCGTTCTTTGCCCCTCTTTTTTTTCTTTTGCGATGGTTCGCCGGGCATAATGTCATCGCAACGAGTCCAATATTAAGCCTTTTTTTTCTATTTCACAGAGCCTCGCACGACAAGAACCATTGGCGACGGCCGGCGTACTTGTAAGGGCGGCGTTCACAGCGAGTATAAAGACACAGCTGCGTTTGCGATAGCCTTCGATGCAGAGCACATGGAGTGGTCGGACGCGCGAAGGAAGCAAAAAAAAAAATGTATGAGCCATTCCACTTCGTGAAGGCAGATGACCAGCGAAGCTGCTCAGCGCACGACGCTGAGTTGACCCACAATACTGAACAAAGGTACGAGCATACTTACTTTCCTAATCTGTGGTCATCGTGGCGATATATTTACGCACACACATTTGTATATCACCTCTGTTATTAAACATGTCCTTCACGTAATGCAATGAATGGCTCATAGCCCCGTAAACGCGGCCTCTCTATTACGACGACAGAACAGAAGCGAAATTCAACGCTGGAATGATTAGGAGCAACGGTGCCAGCCGTGGAAGAAGTCGACGAACGCACGAGCAGTGGCACCAGCGCGTTTGCGCGGCTGGCGCCGAGAACGTTTTAACAGCATTTTTTGAAAACGTTGTACAAAACTTTTTTTCCAAAAATATCTGTTCTTACCCTTGTTCCTGGGCCCTCTTCGAGTCCCACGTGTGACTAGGGTAGTTCAAGGGCACGTTACAGGTTCCCGAGCCCACAGACCTGTGCCCCATTGACTTGGACCCTTTCTGCACTATCACCAGGATCGGCCCACATGATGATTTGTTTTTGACAACTCGGGCACATTTTTTTTTCAGATTCTAGCCATAGACCGCTTCGCTGTAAAAAAATGGATGACGTTTAAGTTTCGCCAATAAAAGTCGAACGCGATAACATTTAAATATCCCTGACTGCTTCTAACGCTTGCCAGCAACTGCAGCTTACGTAGCTGTAAAAGCTTACCGGGATGCACTGGCGGCGAACACTATGCACGAGGGTGAGCTTTCTGGTATCTGGTTTCTGGTGAAGAACGTAAGAGAAGGTGTGAGCAACTTTAGTGATATAATGGTGTGGCAATATAACTCGCATATACCGCATGTCACACAGCAAGGTGTGTGGCATGTACATATACCTAAATATATGCGGGAATTTTCGTTCACGAACAGCTCCACCGAAGCCAACACCAACACTGGATTTTCTGCCACACGAGGCCCTTAGCACTATTGCGTTAAAAGGACTACAAACCCTCGTGTTCGCCGTCGGTGCCCTAACTCGGGAGCCGTCACACCTGCGCAGGCACGTACATGAGTGAACACATATTTTACTTCGAATGGGAAGCTCTTGCGAATGCACTGCTCCCTTATTTATTTTAGAACTGGACAAAAGCAAAGTAGCGTTGGAAGTGTGCGTACCGTTGCCTACACGTTAGGATGGATAGTTGGGCGTGTTGGTTAAGCACGATCTGAAGTGAAGGCGCTAAAACGACGGAGGAGGCAGCGCATATCCAGGCGTTCTGCCTTTCCATCTGCTGAGGCTGCAATAAAAACCGATAGAAGTGAATGGCCTCAAAGCTTGAGTTATGTTTGAATATTTGTTCAAGCACACAAAAACGCAGCATGTTTGTTCGGATTTGGTTCAACGTAGCATTTCGGCAACGTAAAACAGAAGAAACTACGGAACATAATCAACCAACGTAAGTGGTGGATGCGCTTGCTAAGCTTGACCTCGCCGTCACATGCCATTACATTCGTGGCGCCGCCGCATGAAGGCGTCCCCGATACAAACGTAAAGGATGCTTGCTTGAAGTCAGGGTTACAATCAGGACACCATAACAACCAAAGATTCAGTGGAACACCTCGCATTGGGCGCTCACGGGAAGACTGCAAATGAAGCTATGCAGATTGATATGGGCTAGACAAGTTTCGAAGTGAGCAAAGCTCAGAGTAAGATTGATTATGAAGGACGACGGAGGAATATGAAAGAAAGTAAAGGCTGCGAGAGGTGCTCATACATTTGCATGGGAAGAACATTGATTCACAGTGGAGGAAAAGAATTAGGAAGCTTACAAGCAAGCATACGACCTGTATGGTGAGCAACATCGCAACAAGGAACGCCAAGCAGAAAGTCAGAGAGGCTAAGAGGCGCCGCTGGCCTCCTTGAAGGCCTCGGGTTCAGGGATGGCAGGAGGAAAGTAAACATGTCAGCAATAGAGATTATTAAGAGGCGATTGGAGATTTGATGGCAGAAAAGTGTGGAGACCACAAACAGCGGAGGCATATAAAAACGAAGTTCCCAGTAGTGGTTCAGAAAGTTTGATGCTGGAAATTATGTGTGTGTGTGTTTTTTTTTCAAGAGGACAGGCAGAACATTAAAAAAAATTATAACAAGAGTTTGGTGGTGCAACCCACCACACCGTTTCAAAGGGAACGCTCATATCATCCATCCAGCCAGCCATCCTTCGCGCCCGGTTCTGCAGACGATATGCCTTGTGCAATCACCTTTCCTGGACATTTTGTTAGGCGTAGGTAGCGCACGTTCTTTCGATGTCACAGTTGATTCCTGCCAAGGCCCCATGTTTTGCATTAGCCGTAATTAACCAGAGATCTCGGCAGTGTGTTATCATTAGTGTCCATCCGGTTACCGCCTTCTGCAAAGGTGGCGAAGATCGATTGATCTTACTGTTGGCCGCCTATTCTTATTCCCGGTGAGGTGACTGCCATGTTTAATTCCTACTAGGTGGTAGAGGGAGAAAGAGGAAGAGAAGTCGGAAGAGGAGCGAAGTCAGAGATGTTAACGAGAAAAGCGTGTGGTTGGCTGCCTTACGCTGAGGGAAGGGAGGATGGAACAGAAGGAAAAGAGGGAGAGAGAGGAAATAGAGAAGTGGCAAATATGTGCATGCACGCGGACTTCACTACACAGTCGAAGGTGGTCCCAGAAGCGATTCGTTCCCAGAAACTTTGAATAATTTTTTTTTCTCTCTCTCTCTCGTACCCAGAAAGCCTTCACTGCCTTGTGCTCTGATGATCGTTCGTGGTGGTGTTTCAGTAACGTCTACACAAAGAGTGCATGATCTCCCGGTCGCTTTGATGCGCTGGATACCATATTGAGGAGAACGGAACAGTGAGTCAGATAACGCCATGGTGAGAGTGAAATCATATATGATATTGTTTTCCGGCGTCATCTAAGGATTGAGAATATTGCAAATAGGGAACTATTCTTTGAAGGAAGTTTACCATGTCGTTTGTGCACTACAGATGAACCCAAGCTTGCCAAAGCCACCTGCCATTGTCGAAAAAGGTATTTGTTGTACTCTATGAAAACTAAAGAAACTTCAAAGAAAAGCAACGACGACGGTGCAGTAGACTTTAGAAAAAGAGTTTAAACCTCACATAAAAAGAAAATGAAGAAAAAGTATAGGGAATGCGGCCACTAATACATCACTAGGTTCGTCGTTGTTGTTTATGTTCTTCCTATTCTCAACGTTGGCTGTTTTGTTTTTTGCGTGATGTGCACCCTGCAAGTCAAGTCTTCTGTTTCTACTGTAAAGGCAGTCACTGCGCCTGTGTCTTGGTCTGGGCTGAAGTCAGGGGCTAAAAATGCGTTTTACCTGGAACCTCGAGTTCTGCGGCTAGATTTCAGGTTTTAACTTTTCACTGTATAGACCTTTCTTAATCTCCACGATTCACCTTTCTCCAGGTTGCAATGTCTTTTAATCATTTCCTGATATATATATATATATTTGCCGTGCACATTGGCAGAGCTATCGGTTGCCACTTGTCAAGGAAGTCTGTATCTCACATTCCAATTTTGAAATTTCTTGAATGGATTTTTGATTATATATTACGAAACCATGGAAAAATTTTGCCTGCTCGTGTTCTTGAAGCTCTGCTCCAGGAGTATGTTGTTTAATTTCTTTATCACTTTGTCGTTGCCATGAACACGTAGCTCAATATCTAGAAAAGGCAGATGTTGGCATCTTTTCTGCATGAATGACCAAACCCTAATTTATCTCTATTTTCAACCATTGTCTTAGCCCTGAGATAGTTTGGTCATCAACAACTTCAGGTTATAGCTCTTAGCGATGGTCTCTCCCTTCGTTCTCATTTAACCTCCGGCAAGCGGTCTCTTCTGATGTGTACTTTTTCGGCACCGAGAAATTTGCCAGTTGTCCCCTTTTGTGTGCGTCACCGGACACTCAAGCTTTTTCTTAAACGGCTGTGCGTTTTCTTTTGCATCTCTGTCGTTTTCCTTTTCTGTGTGCGTGCCACTTGCCTTCGGCTCGCCTTCTTCGCATTCTGATCAGTTCTGTACATATTTAACAAACCCAGCAAGTGGGAAAATACGGTCAGCTCACCACACTTACTCCTTAGCTAGAAAAACGGACGGAGCTGGACGAAGAGCTACGTCTTTCTTTTGGGGTCTTGTGTTCGTCCGTCTGATTTGATTGCCTTTCTGCGAATGAAGTTATGTGCCAACCTCTTATCGTTATCTGTTGCTATTCCTGAGCACGCTTGTTCTTTTTTCTTTCTTTGAAGCCCTTCTGTTTGATGTTCAAGTATTCTAAAACCTAAAATTTTCGATGGCATCGTCGTAACTTTTTTTACTATAGCTTTCCAGAGTAAACTGCCGCACTGAAACGAACACCTCGGGGGCGAGAATTCAGTCTTCATGTCTACATGACTGAAGGCCAGTTCACTCGTGCGAGGTGTCGCCTTATCTAATCTGCGTTCGTAAGGTAAGTCGGCCGCTCCTTCACTTGTATACTGACGAGAACACGTGAATAAAACATTGCCGATATCGTGGAGAAGTCGAGACACGTGTCCCAGGAAAAGCCTACTCTTGGCTCCACGATGTGCCTCTAACGATGCTGAGATTGGAGATGAGGAAGGGCCTCACGCCGACCTGCCGTGACGCACTAATGCACTGTTGCAACCAAAGACGTGGCCGAGCGGTTAAGCATCAGACTTGTGAGGAAGAAATGATCGGATGGGATCTCTAGGAGGAGCTGGGCAAAGCTACCAGATTTTCTATTCATCTGAAGTGTCCAACAACATTGTGTTTGGACACTTTTGGGTTTCTCACTTGTTAAGGGCGTCGTGCAGAGAACTTGTGGCGTTGTCTCTGGGCAGTCATTTTTGTCAAGGGCATCTGCAGTAGCTCTGCGATAACAGACAAATTTTAGAGACATTGACAACTAGTGCTCTTAATAGTCTGGAGCAGCCACCGCTTCGGTGGAAGAATGTTGCTTTTTTGCGAATAACTAGTCACGCCTGCAGGCAACGGCCCTCGAATATTCAATGAAAATCGATGCCTCACGGTGTCTGGCCGGTACATTACGTGTGAGAGGTGCAGTCTTGTTGTGCAGAAAACATCTTTTAAGTTCCGTGCAAGCTTTGAAGGTCGAACAGGCGAACTCTAATATAATTACTGAGTATCTACCACACGTTGCGTTGTACCACACGTTATTTCTCTTTAAATGTAGCTTAGCTTTCTTTTTTTTTTTTTTTGAGGCTTGCTTAGGTGCTGGGACCCCTCGTTTGAACAATGCAAACTGTTCCAGCTATGCTTGGTCGTCAACGGGGAGACATTACTGCCTTCTTAAACTTAAGCTTTACTGCGCATGCTCACTGCGTTGACCTACCGCTGGGGATGCTTGCTTTCGGCTTACGTAGTAACTAGCATTGCTACTGTACTGCTTGCAGCAGTAGCTGACGTCTTTCTGAAGACTGATTGGCATTACACACCTGCTACTGAACGCAGTGCATTTGCTAGTGTGAAATACATGCAACGAGACTCGCACCGTTAGACATCGCGCATGCGGTTTCGTGCCAGCTGCTACGTGTTTGCGCGCTCAAGAGCATGCACATCTGCCTCAAGGACCGAAGCAGAAAAGAAACCCAATAGGCTCGAGTTCATCAGCGCAGACGAGGCATGGTAACGTGGAATCCACGAGCTGCACTTCAGCGGATCCCTCCGCTTTGGAGCGATGCTCAACATTCAAAAAAGAAGCGTCTACACACCAGGTAGGGCGTAAACAAATAACAGCTTTATTCTGTTCCAAGAGCTGCGGAGAAAAAAGGATCTCAGCATTCACTCTGCTGTCTTTTAGTACATTAAAAGGCTCTGTCGGCGAACATGCAACCCAAGGAGTCTATCAAGGCCATCTTCTTGACTGCGTGCGGTAGCGCAAGCAGGACTGATTGCACCGTCTGCGTGTGTGTCTGTGTGAGTCTGTGTGTGTGTGTGTGTGAATGTCTGTGGGCGTTGCAAAATGGACCACGTCGCTTACATATGCTCTCAAAAAAGACGTATGCGTGCGTTCTCCTCTATGGCTGTTCCCAACTGACAAGGCTGTATCGGGCCTACGCATTAAGAAATGTTGACCCCAAGGTGCTTCATACTAAGAACACACGCTCGCGCCATCACACCATAGGGCCCAAAGCTGTTTGAGTGAACGTAACAGCGACGTGTCTGGCTCCTACAGCAGTTCCTACGCGGTCTACAGTGTACAGCACACTTTATTTTAGGCGTTGGTTGGCTTACTCCGGCTTTTGGATCCGTGACGCACAACGGCTCTGTGGCCGACGCTGATTAGAATCACTGCGCTGGAACCGGTAGAACTTTGAACGTGGATGGGAAAATTGATGTATTGTTCAATAAATAATTTAATCATTTAGTAATTGACATGTCTATAAATTGTGATAGACTGCTAACTAGCACCCAGTGTAGCAAATTAAAAGCAGGAGCAAATCAACGTGCGACGTCAGCTTTCGTATTTGTATTTCATCGTCAGCATAAACAAAACCTCTTTCAACTGTGAGCTTGCCAATTACATCTCTGAGGCGCGGCAAACGACAAAATTTAGTTGGTGCTGTCGTTGCTTTTGTGCATCATACGGAAACACGGTGTAAGGGACTGGGTACCGTAGAATATTTTTCACACCTCATGGGCTCATTCTTCTAAACAAGCCGTGATAAATACCGCAACGCAGACCACTAACCGTTCTACTGGCACAGATTCGTCAACCGAAGCTCGCTGAGCAAGAGACTGCAAAACCACTAACTTACACAACAAAACAAGATAGGACTCTGCTCGCGGCAAAAGAATTTAAAGCTTGGGTTGCCTTCCACTACTCGCTCAGCTCCCGCTTTCTCCGTGGATAATGTGTGAGGTTGCCACGCATATTGGAATGTCTCCTTGTGGACACACATGCGCGTTCTCATCGGAAACAGTTTCAAGTCTAAGTTTGCTTTGTTAACTAGTTACTAAATATGAAGACAATGAATGATGATGGTCCTAAAGTTTAAAACATTAGATACACGTTTGACACCAAATGCAAAAGAAGAAACGCGGAGTCCCGTCTTTTTTTTTTCTCCGCAGGAAGGGCACAGCGCTGAAGGTAAAAGCAGTCACAACACTACGTCCGCACGGTAGTAACTCTGGCTACACTTTGGCTACGAGAAAAACAAGAACAAAATACTGTGGTGTTCTTCTGATGAACAAACACGTCGTAGTTGTTATCTAGAGTCTTTCGGTGTAGCAATTAGCTGTCGGGCCAGGGAGCATATATCACAGATATGTAGTCACTACAATCATGAGTTGTGTGTATTTGTGTGGATGCATTTAACACACATCCGTTTAACATTTACTTCCTTTAATCTTAGCGAAGAACTTCATTCCCGTAAGTTTCATTGTGCACACTGGAATGCGTTATTCATACGACGATAAAGTCGGGGGTGGATTTCCCCACACACGTTTTTCCTGTTTTTTTTTCTCGTATCATATGTGTTTGTCATAGGATCCAACGCAAAATACAACGAAGAGAATTCCAAAAACACAAAGACACAAAGTAAAGGAGAGAAAAAGCACATTAGCGCACCACTGCCATCACTGCACATAGTACTACTCTCCGCGCATTGTCCGCAGAGGGAGCGCTGCTCGTCTTCCGGAAAGTCACAAATTCCTTCGTCGAGAAAACACAAAAACAAGCGCAATGTCTGAAACAAGATGGCGCCTTATGTGACGCAAACAAAAAGACAAGTTCCTATGCCGTTTCACACGTGTTTCTTGGTAGTTCTTTCGTCCTTTACATCTTGCATTCTAGTTCACTTGTCTACTTTTCACTGGTCCGCTTGACCGAAGCACGAGAAAGACTCCGTACGCGAAGCCTCACAGCTTGTCGTCATCGAAAGACATCTTTGACACGGCGTCCTCTGCCTCTTTCCGAAACACAACGATAATCAAACAACGTCATGTACGGCGATACTCGGTGACAGAAGCGCGAACACTTAGAGAAGCTGAACCTCATTTTTTCCCGGCATCCACCATTTATCATCAGAGCATGGCACCTTACACTACACACGCACATACTGGCACACAAAAACACATACGAAAGTTATGTGCGACCTTTCAAAGCCAAGAAAATAATCGCTTCTCGTCAAGCGCGCACTAAAACGTACGTAGCGTACCGACGTCCCGATTGCCAAGCACCCCCGAATTCTTCAGCGTACCTTCTTTCTTCCAACCGGAGTTTTCGGTGAAATGAGTCGGGGCACACGGCCGCAGAGCGCGTTAGGAAGGATGAAAAGGGCTTTGGTTCGGTTGGCTTCTTTGCGCAGCCGGCGAGGCGCTTGGCATTGCAGGCGTGAAGGTGAAGACGTGGCGACGTTGAAGAAACCACAACATGTGACATCGTTGCTGCAAGCATCGACATGTGGGAGCGGTAAACGAAGCAAAAAAAAGAAAAGAGAAAAAGTCGACCTAGCAAATGGAGAAGGGTCAGACACCGGGTACTGGTGACGAAAAGACAAAGCCGGTTGCTCTCGGAGCCAGGAGACAAAGTCATGTCAGGTAGTGCCATTAAGCAAGGAGACGTGTGTCTCTAATCACCGGTCGTCTCTCCTTATTCATAGGCTCTCCCTGTCGGTGTTCCTACTTGTTCCATGAGTAGCACCGCTACCCCATTTGATGTCAAGTGCGAGTGCGGCATATGCAAGCCTCACTTCAAGAGGAGGGTTGAGCCGACCAAGAACCGTAATGAAGCATGCAGATGTCTCGGTGGGTGGGACAGGTGTGCTTTAGACGATGCTCTCGACGTTATCTTCCTCATCTTCGGGCACGTCGCTTTCCTCGGGGATCTCTTCAAGAGGAGAAGCGATATCCGGCAGCGGTTCTGGCTTTACGGCCGTGTTGCGCACGCATGGTATGAAGAAAGACATGGCGCCAGACACAATCAGCATGGTGCCTGAGACGAAGAACGGAACGTCGTACGAGCCCGTCATGTCGAACAGTGTACCTGCAGTGCACGGTAATGGGAAAGGGCGAAGGGTGGAAAGAAAAAAGGAAACGACACATCAGAAACGCCTTAGAAGCAGACATTACTCATGCATACACATGCGGGCATCATCTGGGATGACCGCTAAAGCAACGTTCATAACTTTTATTCATTCTACCAAGCACAGAAGTAAAGAAAACGCACAGTAGTGAATAGAAACGCTTTGAATTGTTGAAAATGACGGTAAAATCATTCCTATTCTGTTTTTGTTCATGCTCGTCATGATTGGAAAGGGCAAAGAAGCAGAAAACATAGTAGTATTCTAACCCACAGCCTGCACATGTCCAGTGAAGTGCGGCAGTCGCTTTGCATTTGCACTTTGCATTTGCATCTTTGCAATTTGTTGGGGTCGTCAACGGTTAAGAGAAACTCGTCACTGATATTCAATCCTTAATAGCAGTTTGATCTTGACCTGAAAGCCTGCAGACAAACATGCTGCGATATTTTCTACCAACTTCCTTCGTGGTATAGGCCTCACTTTATTCAACAGAAAATAAATTTGGAGGTTGTGTTAGCTTGAGTACTAACGCGTTCTTTTCCCTATAAGTGAATGGCCATGTACGTGTTAATGCAAACTGAAGTTGAGGGTGTTCACTCCGCGCGTGAGAATGGTTACAGTTACTAAATATACATTATTTTTAATATTGCAGGCGCAACGTGAAGCGAGATCTTAAGTCCATGTACATATTGAATAGAGTTTCTTGCTCTATAGCGATGACACTAATACAAAGTTCAATTATTGAGTCCCACGTTGCTGCTGAATCTACTAGTCAGATGCTGAGAAACTTTTCACGCAAGGGCTCGTTCACGCAGGGGATTATTCATGTTCAGTTTCCTGTTGTGTAACTAAAAGCACAAATTCCTCCAGTCATGTTAACAGGTTGCTTTTAGAGTGAGCGCGTTACTTTCATCGTAAATTGCCAGCATTCTGCTCCGGAACGCTCAAATATTCGCTACGCGACTCAAGGATGATGAACTTCCGCGTAGTAAATGTCTAATAATATCGTGGACTACTGATTATGCAGCCTGCATGACGTGTGCCGTTCAGGTAGAGAGAAAACATAGTTCTATCCTAAGTAAAAACTTCAATGGGAGATTCTCACTCACCTCTTCATATGGCAACTTAGATAAATTACGGTATCGCCAAAAGCATCTTTCTGAAACACGCCTTCCACTGATGCGCCACTTGATCCTCATTGCCATTGATATTAAGTTAGTCAAACTGAAGAATTTTGAAAGGTCTGCTAAATTTTTTTCTATGTATAAGCTACCAATTCAAGTAGGTGGATTGTAAACTACATACCCTGCCTTACTCGGATATTGTGTGTTGTTTCTTTTCGTTTGCGTGCATATTCTATTTTCGTGAATAGTCCGAATGTAAAAGTAAAGTTAAAAGGTATATTTACCTGCTAGAGGAGGTCCGACCATGCAAGCTGCTCCTCTGCACAGGCTGAGTAAGCCGAACGAGTTTGTCAGATTGTCCAGACCAAAGAGCTCCACAAGGATGATTGATGTGAGCAAAATATATGCAGCTGAAATAAAAAAAACAGGGATGAAAGCAGTAAGTTTTATGACAGTTGTTACAAATATAGTGCATCGTCAGCTGTTTAAAAGGTCAATCGCATTATGCTGCAATCCAGATACCTTAGTTTCATTGCTACATGACTCAACATGCTTCTAACTACGCTCATGCTTCTACTACGCCCATTGTTTAGTCTGCGTCATTCGTACTTTAGAAACCAGAATTGATACAACCTAGTCAATAGGGTTGTACTCGATTTGTCGGTAAGGCGCACTACGGAACCGAATATAAACATAACCCAAACCATAAAGCGGATGTACAAGCCCATGAACAGCAGTGTCCTTGTTCGTTGTATTTTATTATTTTAATGCTACATTCAGCAAATGCAATCGTGTACAGAGGCTATGCTTATAAAATTTGAGGCATATTAGCAGCGTGTACAAGGCATGTTATCTTTCACAACAGAAAGACGGAAGCTCAGATGGACCACATGAATGAGCAAATATCGACGTACTCCTATAGCGAACAAGTATACATTGAGATTGAATTTGATGAAGAGGCAGATTCTTTCACTCTTGTGACATAAAAAAAAAGGTTCGAAGGTATTCCTGTTGCATTCCGACCAATCGAAGAAATTAGAATGTAATACCAAATGTAAATGAAGAATGCAAACCCAAATGTTGTAGCCTTAGAAATCGCTGCGCTAGCAAAAGAGAAAGTAGATTATTTCTGAGTGAACAAAGACGGAAGCTTCTTAGTCATAGTGAGTTCGACGCCTCAGCCACGAGTTTGTTGTCATGTGTATAGGTGGCTGGCTTACTAGTGAAGCCACTGTTGGCAAAATCAGAAATGTACCTCTAGAATACACAGAACAATTAACAGAATATTTAAGAGAGCCAGGAGTGATATCAGCTAGACTCCAGACCTGTTACATAGGGCAAGGGGATAGCACCGTAGAATCGTGCCCTGCGAGTAGTGTACTTTTTCAATTCCGCCATGACCGACCAATCCCATAGCGAGTGTACCTTGACTTCACTAGTCATCCAGTCGTGGAACATCTGGGGCCAGCCAGACGCTGCTACAGCTGCCGGGGATTCGGTCACTTAGCGAAATACTGCCGAGGAACAAGGCGCTGCAAAATATGTGCAGAAGACCACCATCACGAAGACTGCAAGTCCATAAGACAACCTAAGTGCGCGAATTGCAAGGGGCCCCACATTGCATCATTTTCTGGGTGCCCGCAGAATAAAGCGGGCTCTCTTCCATACCAACACGACATTATCTATGGTCGCACACAACGTGATGCACCGGAACCAAACAAGAATACGATGAACCCAGTGCAACCACCTCGGCCACAAGCGCCTAAGCATCAGGATACTGCTATGCAATGCGCAAAAGTGGCCATGGGACCGCAACATCGAGGGCAAAGTTTTGGGACATCACCAAGCCAACATCAAGCTCGGCAGGAACCTCAAAAGGGATCTCGTCAGAAGAGCAACCACATGGCTAACATATACCAGAATACGAACACACCGCAACCGGTAAGTGTAACGAAACAGGCGAACTCCTCTGCGTCTATTGCTGAACTTATCATACCAATGTTGTTTTGTGCTTTAAAAGCCATACTTGCCGCGATTCCACAGGCTAATAAACCTCCCGGAGGTCGACGGCCATATTGTCGATTGGACAAGTGATACTGCAAAACATTACGTCAGCCACTGCGCAGGCGAGGCATGAATAATTATGAAAATGCCGCCATATTCCAGTGGAACGCGAATAGTCTTCGCTCGAAGTGTGCGGATGTTAGAAAATTGGTGGCTCAGTTCTCCTTTCCAGTGTTTTACAGAGGTGGGTGTAGACAACGGTTTTAGACTAGCTAACTGCGTTATTTATACGTCCTCTGATCTTGAGGACTAAGCAGAGCGATGATCTGGTTTCGAAGAGACCTGCCGTCTGCGTTATTAAGTGCCGCAGCGTCAGACATCCCAGAATACGGAGCATCTGAAGTTCGGTTTGGTCGAAATAATATCACTATAGTCAGTGTTTATCTAAAGCCTTATACAAATATACCACTCTTCACAGTGACGGTCCTCTTTCAGAAATACACAGATGTAATATTTTGCGGAGATTTCAATGCCCACCATGTCATGTGGGGAAGCGCCTACTGTGACCATCGCGGAAATAAGCTAGAAAAGACAATTCAGAAGAGTGGTATCTGTTGAATGACGGCTCAGAGACGTTCCTACGGAGTTTTAATTACTCCAGCTGCCTGGACCTCACACTCTACTCAAACAATATTGCATATGGAGCAACACGGAGAATAGACATTGAAACAAAGGGTAGCGATCATTTTCCTATTATAATAGAGCATCATAGACTACGAGTTTCAACTTATCGGCGCTCTGCAACGATAACAAATTGGCAGGCATTTCGATATCACATTACAAATCGAGCTGATGTGGTCAGTGATACAGACAGTCGATTATCCCTTATAGGAGCCAAATTAAACCTTTGTTCAAAGTTTATTAAGATTCCCGAAGGTGACGCGGGTGCAGACTCTGAATACGAAACGCTCAGAGCTTCAGAGCTCTAGGTTTAGTCTAGAAAGTACCGGAAACGACTGTTGCAAAGGAGTCCGGTCAGCTTATTACACGCCCAAGTGCAGCAATAAAAACACGTGAATACAATAACTCTGTCGAAGAAGTCAAAGCATCGATCAATAATTCTACCAGTAGCCATAACCATGACCTATATCAGCCGTTTTCATTAGAAGAATAATAAACGCACTTGTATCGTGCAACCAGAGGACAACGAACGGCTGGACCTGACGAGATCACATATGCTGCCCTGAAAAACCTGAGCCCTGTGGTCACAAAAACTTTGTTAAAATTACTGAACGATGCGCGGATATCGGAATGTCTTCCTCCTTCCTGGAAAATTGAACGAGTGGTTCCGATACTAAAATTGGAAAGAAACTCCTTTATCCCTAGATTATTGCCACCCTGTCTGTCTGACAAGTTGCCTATGTAAACTTATGGAAAAGATTATAAACGCTAGGCTTCAGTGGTGGACAGAATGTAGCGACACACTACCCGAAAGTATGGCGGGCTTCCGCTAGCGCCGATGTACGACGGATGATATTTTAGATCTAGTTACATACGTAGATCATGAGAGGAACTGTGGAAGAATCACCATTGCAGTGTTTCTAGACATAAAGCGTGCATTTGGCACAGCCATCCACACTGACGCACGACTTGGGTTGGCCGAACACTTAGGTGGATTGCGGATGTCTTAGGAGACAGGAAAATCTTTATCGAAACTGCTGACGGCAAAAGCACAGAGCATAAAGTGAATCAAGGCGTTCCGCAAGGTAGTGTACTCAGTCCATTTCTATTTCACTGTGTTATGGCTGAATTACCCCATATCCTGCTTGCTACCTAGAATTATTCCGTTAATGCAGGCGACTTCTGCATATGGGCATCTGACTGGAGTACTCAAGCCGTTCAGCAAACTCTACAAGCTGGCCTAACAATAATGAATGATTTTTCGAAAAGCAGAGGTAGGATTATTTCACACGAGAAAAGTGGTGTACCTCCTTTTACCAGTAAATGCCTCAAGAGATTTCAGCTCGTGCTAGACTCTCAGCGTCTGCAACTTGTGCGATAACGCAAGTTCTTGGGTATTATCATAGACAGACGGCTATCATGGGCTCCCCAAATAAAGCATTAGAGGAGAATGTCAAGTCCCTAATCAACATTCTTCGTCGATTTGCTGGCGTGAAATGGGTTAGTTCAAACTCTTCCTTATCACGCATTTACTCAGCGATCATTTGACAAAGACTAGCATACTCTGCTTCTGTGCTACATGCTGTGATACATATGTCTTGGCGTTTCGCGTGCGTCTGCCAGTGCTTTGGTAGTTGCTGAGTCTCGCCAACTACCTTTTCATGCACTAAGATTTACAGAAACTTGTCGTCACTTATTTCATTTGGCTACACAACGCGCTAATCATCCACTATGCCAAGAGCTTCAGGATAGAGTCGCTGCACGCATACATGAAGAAATATGGCGGTGCAAGAACTTATTAGGGAGGGGGGCTGCTTATGAACACTGGCCTACTTCTGCAACTCATCTCATATGGCAACTATTAATTCCAGAAATAGTCACTTCAATTCCTGGAGTATGTCGCAGATGTGATATCGCCGTAGTTGCGATAAAGCAATTATCGTCAACAGACTTTTACACTTAGTACGTAGATCGCATTCACATGTATGCCGATGGATCATGCTGGAAACAAAGCTCTACATCTGCGTTTTATATACCTGCATACCAAGAGAAAAGACCTTATGAGCTTTGCCAATTTACAACGTACACAACTGCAGAACTTTACGCAATGCTTTCTGCTTTACGTTATATATGTCAGCTGTGAGAACCACTTCGTTGGGTAATTCTGAGTGACTCACAAGCCTCGTGGCTATGCTTAAATGAAATCAGCGTAAGAAAAGCAAACAGCACATTGACATACGAAATACAGAACACATACACCATAGTGAAAGATCTACAACACGACATAACTTTCCAGTGAATTTCAAGTCACTCTGAACTCCTAGGGAAAACACTGGGAATGCGAGAGACAGAAATTCAAGACGATGAGCAAAATGTGGACAAGGTGAAAGCAGGAGCCTGCATTCATGCTCCTGCAGGAGCCTGCATCTGCTCCTGCATTCACCTTGTTCACGGTTTGCTCATCGTCTGAACTCATACGAAAGATAACAGCTATCACATGGCCCGTGCAGCACATCAAGAGAGTGAATTATCACTACTTCCTCTAGCGGCGAGTGATGCGCGATGTCTATTGAACAAAATTCAAGGAAACTTGGTTTATAAATGATGCGCATAACTCTAAATTATATAATATAGATACTGGAATGGAATTCAATATTCCGTTTAAAATTAGTCGATCGGTTGAAACAACACTTCATAGGCATCGGCTAGGCACTGCCTATACTAAAAGCTTCTTGTATAGGATAAGAAAAACTAACAGTGCTACGTGCTCATGCAAAGAGGCTGATGAAGACATAAAACACTTTTCTGAAAAGCTACTTGGCTTGGATAGGGGGCCACTATCTTTAGGAAATATTTTAGGTCCATAGCCAAAGAAAAGCTTCCAAGCAATGCTACGCATTCCTTAGCACAATTTTCGGAGGAATCAAAAATACCACAAATATACTAAGTCCTGCAACAGTTATTGCTCGCATTGTTATTATTAGCAGGCACCTTTAATTGCATGTCCTTTGTGTCTTCGTGTTCATGTAGCAGTTGTATTTGTCATATTTAGAGTCCAACATTCAAGATAGACCTAATTCGCAACTGCCCAACATCTTCTGTGTGGACATCTTGGTGTTGCGAACATTTGTGCTATGTAAACTCACGTGTTGCATGTGAAGACTTCGGTTTAGTGACTATTTATGCTATGTGAACTCTTCTGTTGTGCAAACAGTTATTTATATTGCAGTATTAAGACTTACTACGTGAATGTTCGTTGATGTGTTTATTAGTCCAATTTTGTGATTGTTGGGACCTTTCCGACAATAACAATCACGTAAGAGACGAGGAGTAGCCAGCGCCACACGTAAGCACCAACCTGTCCTTAAATACATATGGCAAAAAATAAAGGCTGGTTGTGAATATCTGCAGAGACAGATACGCTACTGTATGCAACGCAACACTCACCGACAATTAACCCGAAGATCATGCACGTGGCCACGGTGGCAGAGTAAGAGTAGCAGAAGGGCAAAATGAACACAGCGATGCCGCTCAGGCAGAGTGAAAGGTTGTTGAGTAGTAGGCAGTTGATCTGGGGCAGGTCAGAGAGCCAGCCGAATATGAGACGTCCGATCATGTTCGTGATACCGATGAGCGAAAGAAGGAAGGCTGCCTTGTCCTTGTCGATGCCCTTGAGCACGGCGGAGTCGGCAATGTACATGAAAGGTATGCAAAAGCCCATCATGCCCACGATGTTGGAGACACAGACCAGAACGAAAGCTGGGTTCTTGAGCAATTCCATGTCTAACATGTCGGCGAGGGTGTCGCTCATGGAGGCCGGCAGACGCAGGCAGGGCGGGCAGAAGGAACCTGCCCCGGGCTTGCCATCTGGAAGATCCACGCCGCTGGCTGCGGGGATGGTGTCTGTCGCTGGGATGGTCAAGACGCTAGCGACGTAGGAACGAACGTCGCCCTGCGACTGACGGTACTCGGGGAGGTTGACTACACTTCCGCTGTAAAAGATGTCCTTGCGGTACATGGGCCGAGCGATGTCTTTTTTCTTGGCTTTCTGGATCTGGCGCGGCCCGCCGGCCACGGTCTCCTGCGATACGCGCTTCCAGACCTCGCCAGACGTAGCCAGCCGGCCATGCGGCCGGTTTGCTGCACCCGTGTACACGTAGCCGCTCGAAGACATGCGTGGAGACGAGCTGTTCCTACGCATCTCGGTTCCCATCGTGATGTTGGACAGACACAGTTTGGTGGCGCTTCTGGACGACATGATACCCTTGCGTTTGGCGATCTCCTGAATGGCCGACACGGCCGCTGGCACCGTCACCGTAGGACCACCATTCGGGACGTGGCCGTTCGGTGCTGTTTGGTTAACGGAAGCCTGGTTGTCTGGTTCGGAAGGAATCATCTGGGTTGTCTCCGTGGCTGTCTTCTCGTCGTCAACCACGGACTGCTGCAATGCATCCTTTTCAGGCTCTGTGGGTGCCAGGATTGCTTCCTTGAGCGGTGAAGCCTTCTTAGTGCCGCCGTTCTCCTTGCCCGACTCCCCAGAATCGTCGTTTTGGTCTTCCTTTGAGCCCATACGGGACGGCCTGGCCTCCTGAATGGGGGACAGCGTGATGACAGGCGTGTCCATGGGAGACTTGCCCCACTGGTCGAGGTACAGGGTCGAGTGGACGCCCGGTTCGGTGTTCAGAAGCAGCTTCTGCCTCTTCTCGATGGTCCCGTCCGCGTGCTGCACCAAGAAAAACTGGCTGTTGCAGAGCGAGTCCTGCCGCTGTCGCTCTTTTTCCTCCCAGATCCGCTGAAGAAGCGGCTTGGTGTGCGGGTTGTCCGACGCAAGGAGCGGCCGCATGAGTGCGCCAAACACGGCGCAGTTGAGCGACAGTCCGGCCAGGATCATGAGTGCCCCTTTCCAGTTGTAGATGGTGAGCAGGTACTGGCAGAAAGGGGCGAACACGAACGCACCCATGCCGGAGCCGCAGACGGCGATTCCTGTAGCCAGCGCGCGCTTCTTGGAGAAGTATTGGTTCACGCTCACGATGGCCGGTAGATAGATGAGACCGAAGCCGACACCTGCGAGTTGGATCGAAAGAGGGGAAAACGGTCATGCGCTGTTTTTACTTTCGAAAGTTTCGAACACTGGTTGCGTACTTTCCATTACACGTTACTTTTGTTAGTTCAACAGGAACTCTCACTCAAAGCTTGCTACGGAAGACACAGAGGGGTGACAGATAAACTGCATGCAGCACACCGTAAGTCAAATGACCTGCCTGGCCTCGAGGTGTTCCAGGTCGAGATGCTATTTTGTTAAGTCATACATTTTTAAGGGCAGCCGAATGTGAAGTGATTTCTTATAGGCAACAAAAGGACCTTCAGAATAGGCAGCCGAGGGTTGATTTCATGTGTACTTTTCCTATCTCTTTATAAACTTCTGGCATGCCTCTATAAATATCTGCTTCAAAATATAGCTAAATAAGTTTTTTAACTCGAAAATTATGGTTATGGTCACTGATTATGAGCTTTGGTTGGGTTAATGGTGGTTATTTTTGTTACATGTAACAACTATCTTTCACCTCACTTGCTTGAACACCGCGAGCTGTTGAAGGTTGTGGATTTTAGAGACGCATACGTAATGATCAAGCGTTTATTTTTTTTTCCCTACAAGATACCAAAGCTATAAACAGCATCCTTTTACCGTCAGAAACCTAATGCAGCGTTTGTATCCAATCTATAGCCAGTTTTATGACTACATCTGTATGACTCGTGCAAACCCAAAAGTGCAAGAAAGCATAAGAGCTCGACGTTTTCTTACCAGCCATCAGACCAAATGTGACCATTAGGCTGCCCACGTCTTGTACAATTGTGCTGAGCAAGAACGCGATGCAGGCCACCACGCTCCCGCCGATGCACACCGCCCGACAACCGTACCGATTTGTCAAGGCACTCACCAATGGGCCTAGAATTGCAAGAAAAAGAGGGGAAAGGGGAAACAGAACGACGGTCGGCATATAAATACATGCACTTAGCTTAAGAGGAAGCTTTAGCTCGGGCCCACTCCGACGCGGCCTATTCAAATACATGTAAAACGCAAAAACGTTTTTATGAAATAACCCCTGGAGCGATTTGAATGAAGTTTGTTGCATTTGAAAGAGAAAGTTGAATTCTAGTGACTGTTGGAAGCGGAATTTCTATTTAGGGCTTGAATTTTCTTAAAACGATTTTCAAATATTTGACCGTTTGAAAAAAATAGAAGCACAATTTTTAAAAATTGATAGCTCTGTATCAAAAACAGATATCGCGGTTCTGTGAACGGCATCCATTAGATCATTGAAAGCGGACAAATTCGATATGTCATTTTACATCTTACGTGAATTTGTTACGTTGTTTACAAGGGTTCTGCAAAAGCTGTATTTCCATGTTACTAAATTTTTTGAGATTCATGTGTAATATATCAATTTTGTCCGCTTTGGATGTACTATTAGATGCATTTCACAGAATTGTATTATCGTTTTTCCTTTAGGCGTTACGGAGTTGTAAACTTGGCAGTTCTGTTTTTTTGGAAATTTCGGATTTTCGCCAGTTTTTAATAAAAGATTGACGCCCTAACTGAAAAATTCGAAACCAACAGTCACTAGACTTTAAGTTTTTCTTTTAAATGCAACAAACCTGGTCAAAATTGGTGCAGTGGTTGCCGAGAAAAACGAATTCTCTTTTTACATGTATTTAGATAGGAGCACCCGAGCTAAAGCTTCCTCTTAACGCAGTCACATTTTGACGAAGAAAGCCTACGAAAACAATAGAGCTCGGAAAGACGTTCGCGAGTAGGCAAAAGTGGCTTAGTTATTCTAGACGTAGTGCAGCATTTGGGTAGCCACCGCTACAGTCGTAATACTTGACGACAATCCCACAAGAGGCATCACGTTAGTGAACAAATCGCTAATTCTTACGTGTTTCAGTGTTGCAACCTGCCTGTGAGGCGTTCGCTTGCTTCGCTCTAAATATCAAGTAAAATAATCCCTGGTACGCTAACTTATTCATTGACGCGATGTAACTCCGACCGAGATAATTCCAGCGGACTGAGCCACATTTTACAAAAGTTCCGGATTTCGATATACAAATATTCACACAAGTTTTGCGAAGCTCCATAATTCTGAAAGTTATGTCTTAATACAACTGGCACTAAAGTTGCATGCAGGCCATTCGGGACTGTTTCTTGCGTAGTTAAATTCTTCGGCCCCTGCGACATAAAACCGTATACGAAATTCCACGCATCGCCCGCCGTGGACCCTTACCATTGTTTCACCATGGCTTAAGTGGGTAAATATGTTTAAATTATTAGTACGGTATAGAGGATAAAGGAAAGCTGGATGAATTTTCAAGAAGCACTATCGTGACGCGAACTACCAACTTTCACCTAAGCTTGTGCGTTGTACGCATCCAGGGCGCTTCTGTTCTTGCTTAAAGCTACAGGGCTTAACTAGGCCGTGTAAGTAAGTATACGTGAGTGTACATTTGTGCCGGTTTTTTGTGCATGAGTGCGGTCGCAAGTTCACTGCATGTGCCATTTCGTCTTTCACCTTACACCTGGCGCCGCATTACAAGCATCCAGCCATATTAACGCCAGTAGCTTCTCATTAAAGCCAGCGTCTCTCCACAACTGTTAATGTCCAAACTGCAGAGGGAAAACAGAACAGAATGCTACGCACCGGCGCTCAGGTAACACCCCGAGAGCAATGATCCAACCCAGGCGACGGTTCCTTTGGGTGCCTTGAAGTGGTCCACGAATTCGGGGAAAAAGATTCCAAAGGTGTAAGCGATGCCGTCGACCACCATGTTGCACAGGAACGAGGCGGCAACGATCATCCAGCCCCAGCCACCGTCCGGAGGCTCCGGGATGGCCGCGTAGAATTCCTCCGGGTCCAGGGCTCCGTCATCTACTTCTTCGTCTCCGCCCGCCGCCGAAGCCGTCATCATGGCAATTGCTGCTGCTGCCAAGGAAAACGAACATCGCCGTGTCAACTGTTGTTACGTTTGCGGTGGTTTCTGATGGACCGCTTGTGTTGTTAGGTTGGTCGACAACTCGCAGGTCAATTTTGTTGTGCAATTTGTTTCACTGGAATGGTTGCAATTTCTTTTTTTTTTTTAAGAATAATGTACAGTCTGTGGCACAGAGTTCAATTACAAGCCTTCCTTGGTGCACTTCCGCGGTCCTAACTTTTCGATATGCTGGACCAGTTGTCGCTTTTACGGTCGAAGGCCTGCTCTGTAACTACCATGCTTAGACGAAGTGTGTTTTAGAGAAATATTTTTGAAACTGGCTTTCGATGGTAAGCGGTCCGTAAAATGAAAAGTGTTGCTAAGTTCTTTGTTCGTAAACAAAATACCACATTGATCACACATGACTGAGTGATGAAGGCTCAAGTACAAGCGTGCGCACCTTAACTATGTCCTTCGTTGTTCTCATCACATTATTGCTGTTGCTTCGCACCAAAGAGAAGCCAACCGCAACCAGTCCTCGTTGCACACATTGTTTTACATACTGCCTCGCCCAACCACAACCGCTTTCTGTCCATCATCACGGAACCTCACTTGCTAATCAGTGCCGTGCTTAGAACTTCCATCCCTACATCCCCGTTTGATCGTCCTATTCTCAACCGCAAACCTCAACTAGCTGATCTGACTGCCTGCTCGTCTGATCGTCGTTATGGGCGCCGACGAACATCCGTCGAAGCAGTTGCGCACGGGGGCTAGATCTTGCGCACTACTGAAAGCCAGAACAAAGCTGAGAGTAATCGGTTAGGAGTACGGCACCTGGAATAATAATGATATCCCCATTGTCACTTTCAAAGTATAATTTCAATAATTACGTGTATCCTGGCTTCCCAATAATCCTCTCACCATCAAACGCATATTTGGTAGAACTAACGCATTCAGTTTTTCGGCTTTACCTAGAGCCGGCAATCTTCTAGATGTCGTTGTTTGTATTATAAACCGAGAACTGCTCCGTTAGCATCTCTATGCACGTTTGGCACAAAGGCACAATGGTACGCAAATGACACAAATGCAGTGCTTTTGCCACCAATAGTTAATGCTGTGTGTTCCTGTTCTGTTACTGTTCATGCTCACGATGCATGCTGTAATTTGATTCCCCCAGCATCCAATGCTCCCACAGAAGAATAGCTGTCAGTCGGTCGTGCTGGTAAACGTTCATGATGGAAAAGCGCTGCGAAAACAGAGACTTAGGAAGCGCTTTGGTCCAGTGTTCTTCCTAAGTCTCCCTTTTCGCAGCACCTATCCCTCATGCTACTACAGAATCCTATGATTACGTATAATTCAGCGAGTAAATCAATAATCGACGACGCGTTGCTGCAATCGCCGGCCGGACAGCCCCACTGTACCTGATGGCGGTACTCCTGGCGGTAGGGCGGGCCCGTTGTCCGTGGGCGAAGGCAGGCCGCTGGGCGGGCCGTGCTGTGCCGCCGCCGCTGCCACCGTGGCGATGGTGGCCGCCGATCCGAGGCCAGTGACGCTGCTGGCCAGGGAGGGGCTCGACTGGAGCTGGCATAGGGTCTTCGAGTCCAGCTCCTTGGACATAGACTCTGCGCAAGCAAGAGGAAGGCCTTAGCGATCATGCTGGGTGACGTCCTCGCGGTAACGTGAAAAAGTAACTGCACACTGCGCGCGGATGGTAACGACGCAGTGATCTCTCTCTGCGACGCGCGCAGCTCTCCGCATACCGCGGATGACTTCCGCGCCACGAAATTTACACGTAACGCGTAATCTTGACTCGGACTTTGTTTGCAGAAAAAAGCAGACAGGTCGGCCTTCCCTGGTGCGTTCTATCCAGCTGTTCTGCATTGAGGAAGAGGGAACGGGAATGAAAATACAGGGTTGGATGATTATGAGGCGAGTGGAACGAGTGGATGCGTTTTTTACATCACAAAGTGGCACCACTAATGCTGCATGTCCAGACCCCTGGCATCGCACCGCGTGACATACGAATAAAGTTTGAGGTAAGGCTCAGACCATTGCCGCGTTGTCCTTTCTCCGGCTTCCTGGCGTCTAATTACCCGAACCTTGAACGATAACTAGAAATTATTATTCCTATTTCGCATTTATACCAGCCTGATACCAATAAGCTTTCGTCGGTTCCGACGTATGTTAGCCCTTTCAGTAAGATCAGTACAGGTAGACAGAAATAGAGAGACTGAGCTGCGTCGAGCAACCTTTAGCGTGATTTCATACCCGTACATTCAAATATAGTGACAGTCAAAGATTTCGGGACACTGCATATTAACGAAGTTGTCACATTGTATTGCATCGCATGCGCATAGATTAAAGAGACTGTGATTTGTGCGCGATTCTGATCATTTTTACCGCTAAACGTGTACGTATCTGGCATCATTCCAATAGAGCAGGCACCCTGAGCAAAAATCTGTATCACCGCTTTGATTGATTGATTGATCGATCGATTGACTGATTGATTCTCGCTTGTTAGATCGCATGTTTGATCGAAGTTGCGCACCTTCGAAAGCGCAGCACAGTTACGCTGTTGCTGCCCGCAACGCCGGCGCAAAACTAAACGAGTGCCGATAAGCAAAGCCAAGAGCACAAGGCCAACGCGATCGCTTGTCGAGGGAGCCCCCTCGTAAAGCAAAAGAAAAGAGAGAGCGAGAGACAGAAAGTAATCAGGAGAGAACAGAAGAGAGTGAGTGCTATTTATCACTTGCATCATAAGCGCATTTATAAGTGTACTTGTAGAGCTCGCGTGCAAGGCGCTTGATTGTTCCGTTGCTTCGTTTTTTCGTCCTCTATGGCACAGCCGCAGAAGAGTGCATCGGCGAGTGAGCGCTATCGAAGTGAGCACAGTTCATCAGGGATAAGTGGAACGCGTGTAATGCCCTCTGCAAGAGCTTTCGAGAGGAAACGAGCAGCACGACGGCGCGAGATGCAGAACGGTTTGCTCCGGTTTGGGCCGAGCTGCGTACCGCGCCTCAGGTGACTCGAACGGTAGTGGACACGTGTCGGTCGCTCCACTTGGAGAAGAAGCGAGATAACGTTGTTATTCAAGAGCATGTAATCTCGGGTGACCGCCTTTACGCAGAAATTTTTTTTTTCTGCCTGCAGCTGCAGTAACCTGCGGCTAAGCTAAGTAATCGACGACACTTGAATTACATCCCTCCTCTCTCTCTCTCTCTCTCTCTCTCTCTCTCTCTCTCTCTCTCTCTCTCTCTCCCAATAACTTCTTATTTCTTTAGCATTAGAGTTTTGTGATGACCAGTGAACGATGTGCTACAGGAGAGCACACGATGTTTTCTGAAGTGGAATCCTTATCTCAAGCCAGGCCTTTTCGCCTTAACAGATACGAAAAGCACAAGTTCTTGGCATTGGGAAACTGCTATACCCATTAGGATGAAATCGATTACAGTTGAAACAGCGAGTAAAGATCGACTGATTGATGCAGAAGAGCGGTTACTCTATAGGACTTTTAATCAAAAGTCCCATAGCACTTAACACTTAAGCACTTAAGCACTTAACAAGCACTTAAAATGCAAGGCGGACACTTAAACACCACTACTCTTCCTCCACACATACTACAGTGTCTAAAGCTGACAAAGAGGACATTATGACACTTGGCTTCGGAGTATGCCACAATAAAGAACCTTAGGGAAACCAGCGTAAACAAGTTAAGAACGTCGTATAAAGTACATTTTAAAGTGATTGTTTTGTTTCATTTATGTCTTAGCTTCCTTCAACTCTACCTCGTAAAATCTTCTGTCTTTCGTTTTCTTTTCCGGGGCTCTAACCAATGCGTTCACTTCAGCAGTCTCACGATATTCTTATACTAGGGGGGGGGGGGCAAGTAAAAGTTATTCCCGCACTCGTCACTATGAGATTGGTTTCTTTTACAAGTAATAAATTTGATTCAATATAGCTTCAGAGATTGCACAATTACAGTGTATTTAACCTGACACTTTATTTTATTTGGATGCGAAAATCAGATCTCTGCCGGAGCCAAGGCTCCCTCAAGCAATGACAGCGAACGGCTATACTACGCCCAAAATTAAGAAATGTAATAAAGATCTTTATCTTGAGAACCGTTTGTAAATGACGTGCTGCAGTAGTATTCGCAAGACTAAAACTTTTCAGCATTTCTGCAATCTGTCATAGCTAAATAAAATCGTTGCTAGAGAGGTCAACCTGTTTTAGGTTGTTTGCGTACCGCGCTAGCACTCATTTAGCACTCCACAGTTTCCGAGTTAAGCTTGAAACGGGTCCTTGTAACGAACGAATGAGCATCCTCATATTAAAATTGCAGTGTTCATGATCTTTTAGATAATACCGATATACTGCCAGTATGTCACTCGGGCTTAAGGCCTAGCGCTTCTAATTCAATAGATCACTCAGTAGGTCGCAAAAGCTACTACAGATTGAAACTAAATTTGAGGCTATCTGCCGAATTGTCGCGAGAATTTAGCTTTGTGGGATGTCCCGTAATCATGTTTCTTTGTGGCCGACTGTGTTTATGCATGGATTCACATTCACCGTTCAAATAACGAGGCTGGAGACGTAGTGCGAAAAGTGCCTTCATTATGAAACTCTTTTAAGTAAGCACCTGTTGACGGACATTACAGCGGCGGAAAGTTGTTACGTGGGCGTTGATATCATGCAAATTTTTACATACCCGTCTGTATCAAGCAATAACGTGTTTTGACGCTGAGCAAATGGCATCAAATGGCATAATAATAACAACGAAGCATTCGCGTGTAGTTAGTCGGCGTGTGCTTAAATTTGCCTTGTAATACATCATAAACATCGGCGCCTCCTAAAATCTGCCATTTGATCGCCTTATTTATCAGATGCGTAAATTCTGCCATGGCGTTACATCCTCTTGCAAATTCTGCAGTGTGATGACTCGTTCGCTTGTGTTGCGCTTGTCAGTAAAGTTATTGTTGCTGAGTAATTGTCGAAACACTGCTAGCTGACGCCAATAGCAGTGATTCAGTGCCGCTGACATCTGCAACGTTCACGTGCACTTGAGTCACTAAGAAAGGTGGGTAATAATTGATTGCATAAGATTACGAATGTAAGGTATCGGCCTTGCAAGTCCTCTTTGTAGAAGAATCGACAAAATGGCGAAAGAAGAGTGCGGAGTCACAGGACGGCCTCAAGTCAAATTAGCATAAGATGACAAACCAGACACATAGCTAAGGACATAAACCGAACACAATAATAATGTGTGTGTTTCTTGTACATAACAATGACGTTAGGATTGAATTTGGCCAACGTAGGCTGTTGAGCTAGCGGTGGCATACGGCTTCATTAATAGATGATAATAATAATAATAATTACAATAAAAACGACAATGACGAAGCGCAAACTAAATAAGAAAAATCATTCCCAAGATTGATTCCACATGCACATATTAGGAAAGCTATCAATAAGTGGCCGAGTTACGGCGAAGTGTTGTACTGTGATCGAATGTCTAAATGTTTGTTGGTGCCAGCGTATACACACAACCCTTTAGTTACAACTTGCGCCCGATCCGTCCGAACGGTGTTCGGTGCACGAGAAATCTTCATGAAATTATTACGTCTCTTGTTCGCCAGTTCGCAACGCACAGCAGTAGCGCGTCAGAAGTGTCGCCCATGTACCAGCGCAACGCAAGGGAACCACGAGCAGGAAAGAGCTGCGAAAGAAGTATTTTCTGAGCGGCGTTCCTTGCCTCGCAGCGATACACGTGGTCGCGGTGTGGGTGGGAATTGGTGTCCAAAGTATACGCATAATATCAGGTCGAAGTTCAGGCACATGCCTTCACGGAAACAAACGATTCCTGGCAAACATCACGTGCGGCATGGTCGCTGTAGTGCGCAGCTAATTACGCAGGCGAAATAAATGCCACCGCCGTAACTGCGGACCCGTCGCAAATGGCCGAGAGTATTCGCGGCGTTATGCTCGCGATTATGACGCCACGGGCTCGGCTCTCGGCTGGGGAGGCCGCGTTCCTAACCGCTCTCAATATACGCAGCTTCGCGTGCGCCGAGGCAACGGAGAACCCCGCTTTGGCACGTTCAGACACGTCAATAAAATCACACCCCGCGATAACAGGAAAAAGAATAGTTCACCGAGCCGCTTCCTGGGTTCCGTCGCGAACTTCATCCCGAGCGAGTCGGTGGGGCAGGCAGCGCGTGCGACGGTGTCGGCGGCAGCAGCAGCGCACCGCACGCGGCAACCGCGCCGAGCGAAACACCCTTCTCTCGCCGATCGCCGGCCGAAAAGAGCCGTGCGACCGGCGCGGAGACCTTATACGTCGTCGCCTCTCCGGCATTCCTGGGCGATAAGATACGACGGAAGCGCATCTCCTTGCGTGTTACGTTCAAGCAAGCCGCAGCTCTCCGCACGGGTCCTCCACACGTTAGTCTCTCGGAGAGACCACGTTCTCGGTGCACGGATATAGGCGCTCATTTGCTCGTATACACATTTTCGCGAAGACAATGACAGCGCGAAAGCTCAACACCGTCGTTCATTTTATAAAGCCGGGAGGCACGGTTGTGAGGATAGTGTTTCAACACTGCGCATATGGAAGGTGGTCACTGGGAACAACCGACGCGATTGCTATTTTTACGTGCGTATTCATTTGCTCAAAGATCACGAAATTGCAACATGCTGCTGTTCGGTGTGATGCCCGTCTATTCCTTCGCTCACGCTTTGTGGCGGCTTTCGTTTTGCTTTGACCACTAAGACAGTTGAACATTGTCATTAGAGCCTCGGCGTGACTGCAAACGTTTGTAGTAAAGTATTTGGATATCCCCTAATTTTATTGATTTTCCTGATCACGTTCAACTGCAAACGAGATATTAGCCTGTAGACCGGCCTACAACAGCCTTCGTGAACATTCCCATCACTTCTGTTACTCCCTCGCCGTTTTCATTCAATCTTCGTTATTCAGGCTAGTTTAGCGACACGGATAATTCTATGCCACTTGCCATCCCGCCACTTTGTCTCCGTTTAAAGGATTTCATATCGCTGCTTTAATCGTTGCTTAAAACACGAGTCGTAGAATTCAATTCGTTTTAGCGTAACGAACATAGAGCGACGTTTTATAAACAACGCCAGGCTCTCCGGTGCGCCTTGAATAGACTAGACGATCGACCATTTACAGAAGCAAATGTTTTTGGAGCCCGGCCTCACTGCTCATCAGCTCCGAAAGCCGCTCGAACACTTCTATAGTTTCCCGAAGGCGAACGACTTGAGTGCCCGACATTATATACCCTGCACCTGGCTTAGCGCATGTGAAAGTGTGATTGAGACTCGTGTCTTCTCTCTTTCTTTCACACCGCCATCCCCATCCCTACGTGTAGGGTAGCAAACTGGACAAAGCCTAGTTGACCTCCCTTCTTTTCCTTCCTTCTCTCTCTTATGCGAATAGGCAGGACGAAGCGCTCAACGTTCGCGAATCGACTGCATCTGGGTTTTCGAGAAGCTTCGAAACCTTAAGAGTTACTCTCTCTTTATCTCTCGTGCGCTTCTCTGGCCGTATAGCTGTCATCGACGCATTCATTTTTCCAATGTTTCTCTGTAACCTTGTTGGGCACCGACCACGCAGTTCGAACCCTTCGTCCACAGTGAAGCAGTGGGATGTCTGGAGCCGTCGTACGTAGATGTATGGCTGCTCCCTGGTGCGATGTTGACATGAGCTCCTTGTGGCGTGGGACCACAAATAAAAAGAAGTAGATGCCGCCTGCTTAATCCAATCTTAAAATACATTTTTACGCTTTTTCTCCGCTACTCGAAGACTTGCCGGCCCTAAACACTGAATACTGCCAAATCACCACGTGCCTTGATGTGAAATATTGAAGATGTACTCCCGTCTCTTCCTGATCCATAAGAACACTCATGTCTGCTTGCTACCCCAAAAGCACGGTGGAATTTTTCCGTCTGCTTCTCCTCGTATTGCCATCTTACTTGTGCTATTCGAGGCTACTCAAGTGTGAACTATCTTCGCGATCTTCGCAAAGGAACTTGTGCAATCACTCGCTTTAGTGCAGTGAAAGATAGGCAATCTTGAGGAACACTATAATACGCGTGACGAATTGGTAAGAGGCGCGAACAAGTGCACAGGAGTCCCTTTATCAGCAGTGCATGAGAGAGCCGGGGCATCGACCTCCGCAACCCGAAGAAGGTGGTTGCCTTGAAGTTTTGAACAGCGCACTGCAATGCAGAGAGAGAGTGTGTGAGAAAGGTAAAGGAAAGACAGGGAGGTTAACCAGAGATTATCTCCGGTTGGCTACCCTCTACCGGGGGAGGGGCAAATTAAGGGATGCCGATTACCGAGATGGTGAGGACGTAATGTGCTGACATTGACCATGCTTGATAATTATCAGAGCATACCGTAAGCCACGAACACTAACACCGTTTATTCATGGGCGCCACCATATTGCTACGCAGTGGCGCCATCTATGGGCAGTCGGCATGCTGGCTTGGGCGAGCGCTCCGTTTTGCATGGCAGTTATACGTTCTGCGATAGTTTCTGGCGTTTGCTTGCGCGCTCGCGCGGTCTATTCAGCATAATGTGCGTCTTCTACGCGCTAAACGGCTTTGTGAGACGTACTGAAGTGGTTTAAGTCGGTATGGCCGGACTTTCTGCTGGTATTGAGGCGGACGGAGCACGCAGCGCGATATGTGCGCGCATATACTTGAGGCTATACAATCAGCCTCGGAGACCAATTGTGTATTTCATAATGTTCCATCCACTAATGTGGCCTTATTGCAGTATTTTCCGCTAGTTCTAAGCTGCGGTTTAGGAGAAATGAAACATACGCGACAATCGTAACAGCACGGGTCCCGTTTTGCTACGATAGGAGCAGTGCTGTTACACTTTGAGAAGCATCCAAACTGTGAGCTGCAGATTACATTGCGTGACTACTTGGTTAGATGGATGAGGTTTCCACCCATGAATAAAATAGTTTTGGCTAGTAATAGCAGCATGCCTTAGTCTGAATTAAGCTTGTCCAGCAAAGCGACCATTTACGAACTGCGCGAGCGTCCTAAGCAGTGGTAGGTGCTGGATTACAGATATCATTGTTCTATGTAGCGCATGGTCCAAGCATACGGCATCAGCGGTTATATATCGCTATATATATCAGTGGTTGTAATAATAAACGTGCGGTGTGACTATGCGAGGTCGTATTGCGGCGTTAGCCCGTTTTCTCTTGCTTTTTTGAGAAAGAGGATGATCACCAATTTTTTTTTTGTGTTCGTACCGTTCTTTACGACACACTCACACGTATTACGGAAATTTTGTCCTCAAACATAGCCATCGCATTCTTTCGATGCAATCCCTCTCATATATTATGGCTATATACAGGCCGAAAAGGCAATGCCGAAGCACAGAGCTTATATATGTATCATGCTGGTTCACTCACCGCAGTGATCGCTGTGTTGAACAGCGCCATAGGCCTTATGCAGGAAGGCTAGCGTAGACATATAGTAATTTCAAGCCTATTAGACTTGAAATGCGTGAGAACGATGCCAGTGTATCACAAATATTTGATAGCGCCTGCCGCTTAGATGTTTCGTGGTTGCCTTAGGTTGGCCGTGCACGAGCATGCGCTCTAATGTTTTATGTTTTACTCCTATACGCCAAGTGATCAGACAGTGAGCTCATTTACCATTTAATCCTAATAATAAAGAGACACCGGTTTTCTTTGTTGAATTAAAACCGACATAAGCAAAATAGTTCACAGCATATACACACACCGCGACTGATAATGCGCGTACACCGCGGATGATTATGCGCGTCACATTTTTGCGCCCCCAAGACATATTTCTGCCTACTGTAGTTACCGATGCACCAAAAGGCTTCCCTGACGACCTTATATGAACGAACATTGCGTAAATTTCACAAAGTACGATCTAAAACATTCCGAAATCTTTCCGCAGCACGCGACAGCAATACTTTCAAGCAGCGCCGCGCCGGATCGCCCAAGCCAGAGAGGCGTGAAGGCTCGACGAGCGCCCTATCCTCCTCGCCCGATGAAAAGGTCTACACCCAGCCACAACTTTCTGTGGCAGCGCAGCAAAAACTACTGAGCCGAAGCACACATTTTTTTGCTGTGCTTCTGCATGTAATCCATTCATGTAAGCAACTGGAAGCTCCATAGCGTAAAAGAAATCGTACCCATTATTATCTTAATTTATTTGCTTAAGATATATTTCATAACAAATAAAAAGCTTGCTGAGGAAAACGATTTTCGTTACTTGCTGTTTTAGTTTTGGCTTTCTGGTGTTCACGTCTGGTTTTCCTGGTCCTGTGAACTGCCAGCAAAACATCAGCACTACTTAACGTAGTAACACAAGAGCAGATGCTCCGAACGTGCGAGTGGGTGCGCATAGGTTATGCTGTGCTGCCACAGAAAGTTGCTGTCGGGTATAGGCGTTTCCGGGGGTTCTCTCTCCCAGTGACCAGTGTTAATTTAATAGCGCTTAAATTCTGGGGTTTGGACGTACCAAAAACACGATCTTATTATGAGGCTCAACGTTCCAGGGACCAATGTGCAACATAGCTTAATGCATCTTATGTAAGAATCGACTTATTGAGCACGAAACGAGTCGCTTGGCGTCTCTCGGGGTATTGCTGAAGGCTGTGGCGCATCTCTGATCTAAACTCCGACTCAAGCACTAAGTTGCGAGATTTTATTCCTTCGTCCACGGGAAATTACTTGCCTTCCAGTCACGCGCAACGGCTGGTGCTTTTCATTCTTTGCGAGACAGTACATTTTCATAGGAAATCGAAGATGTTCACATATTCACATATGTCTGTCGGGCTTAAGTAAGCACAAAGTACGAGAGTATCGGCGCTACGGTTATGCATATATGTGTGTGCCTATGGTTTCATCTTCAATACCATGAGGACATGCCGCCTTGGTTTGAAATAGCGTAAGTATATCAAGCTAAGACATTATATCTATCTCACTAACAGTCACACTTCTGGCTTAGAAACACCAGGTAAATCTGCGTTACGCACTGGGATGCCTCGCTGTCCTGATGCTGGTATGAGGCGTCGTATCTCTTTAACGTGTTCCTGTCTAAAATGTTTGCAGGGTTCAACGCTATGAACACAGAGAGTTTAGCAAACGGTTATGCGTCGTGATTGGACATAACTGCGACAGCAGTGTCGAGCTCAACAATTCTAGTGCACCATAAGTAAAAGCCGAAGCCACACGGTGGCGTAATTCTTATTTGGCATCACGGTCGCGTGCGCCGAGCGAGCAAGCAAGTTTGTCGAGGGTTGTACACCCGGATGGCGACGAGTAGTGCCAAGACAGCGAGAAAACAGACAGCAACTCGGTCGCTTCGTAGCCAAAGTGCTTTCTAGTGCGACCTCGTTTCATAATTACGACCGCCCTTGCTCACAGTCCGCGGAATACTTTCTGAGTTTGCCCAGCAAGCGTTCGCCATCGAGCACGTTATTGAGGTCATGGGGCTCAAGGGTGTTTCTCTTCTTTTAAATGAACCCGGGGGCGCATCTCACAATTGTGTGCTACTTTCTCTCAAAGATACAATGCCAGCAAGATCGCTGCTTCACGCCTGCAGTATACGTTCCTCAAACCTAAGTGCTTCGTGAAACTAGGTTTGTGGATTTGCGAACTCAGTGTAGTACTCCTAATCTGCTAAACGTGACTGACGCTAAAAAGCAGCAATTGCTATATATTTACATATATATATATATATATATATATATATATATATATATATATATATATATATATATATATATATATATATATAGTATGGTTCCTAACGGCTAAGATGAGAGATGAGCTGCACTTTATCGACTAGGCCATCATATCACCGCGGTCAACGGCATACTCCGCACGGAGTACGGAGTGTCACTAGCGTATATGCACAATGTGTGGAGTATCCCATAAGGTGTAGTGCATGCGGGATACACCATACTGCATTTGTACTTCGTATATACATGCACAGAAGGAGACTCCAGTAGACGGATATTTACTACTACATTTGGAGGTAGGTGAAAGGTGCGAACGCGTACTAAGGGTAAATATGAATGTCGTGCCGTGGACACAATGCCTGTCCTGCTGATAATAAAAAGCCAACAATAGTCGACGTTCCCGCGTGCTTTTTCTGACAAAAAGATTTCCTGATGCTCCTTACCATCTATGATACGACGAGAGCCAACGTATTAAGCGTAACATAGTCCGACGCAGACCAGATACCCAATCTCACTCATCCAAAGGCTAATACGTTATACTTTCTGATGATAACCATGTCTCGCTAACTTTTATTTGCTAGTCGGCGCTGCCGCAGCGAGACGACGCAGGAGTCTACCGACCACACGTAACCATAGGAGCGGATGAGGAGAAGAAAAAAATAAAACTGAATATGGCTTCTCTCGCCTTTGCGGGGCGCACCTTTTTCTTGGGGAACGTCGCTTCAAACATGGACAGGGTAATTGCGCCGAGATAGCGTGCGTCTGTTTTTGGCATCGCGTGTCACTGTCGTTTCCGTCTATTCTCGCCGGGGATTAGTGATGCCCGCGGTGCCCCGAAGGCCAATTCCCCGCTCCACTCCAAGCGATACGCTGTTACTCTGGGAAGTAGCCGTTCAGAACCTGTTTGCCAAGAAAGAGAGCAGCGCAGATTTTCTGAATTTTTTAAAGGCCTCCAACACTTTCGCGGGGTATCCAATGCTTCGTTCTTTTCATCAGTAACCGCGAGAAGCGGTTTGAAAGCAACAAGGCCTGGTTTTAATTCATATGCCCACAGTAACTGAGTGAGTGAGTGAGTGAGTGAGTGAGTGAGTGAGTGAGTGAGTGAGTGAGTGAGTGAGTGAGTGAGTGAGTGAGTGAGTGAGTGAGTGAGTGAGTGAGTGAGTGAGTGAGTGAGTGAGTGAGTGAGTGAGTGAGTGAGTGAGTGAGTGAGTGAGTGAGTGAGTGAGTGAGTGAGTGAGTGAGTGAGTGAGCGAACGAGCACGCATCTGAGTGTGTGCGTGTGCGTGCTCATGCGTGTGTGTGCGTGTGCGTGAGAGAGAGAGAGAGAGAGATTATCATGAACCAGCAGTTTACGGGGAGCTTTTTGCGTTTAATGTATGTGACATGCTATACACCGGAGGGTTTGCTTCAGTGCAATATGCAATGTCAAGATACACCGCGGTTCGGCATATTCGCGATGAGTACGTGGGCATATTTCAACAAAACTGATCCTCCAATCTTCCATCTGCTCCGCCAGCGACATGTCCGCCTCTGCGTCCGTCTTCGTCTATTCTTGAACCTCCCTTTCCCTTCAAATAACTGGCGGCTTAAACACGTCACTAAACGAGTCGAGCGATATTAGGCGGCGCGAAGTTGTTGACGACGTCACGCGACGAGATATGAATCATGGAAGCTGCAAATTACCTCCTCCGCATGTCGCATGCTATCCTTGTAGTCCGACGAAAAACAAAAGAATATAGATAAAAAAAGAACGAGGAACGCAATTTCCGGCCGCCCTCTACGGCGATAGGGACTCGGTCGTTCCGGCGGATGCATACTTGTTCCCTGTTGCAGCCCGCCATTACAGGCAAAAGCAGAAAACAGCGAGCGCTCTCTCAACGTAAGGTTACAGCCGCGCACGGCAAAATTCAGCAGTCATGACTGCATTAGTTTTCCTTTTTTTCTCTTGCCAATCTTTTAAGGTTGAAATTTTAGCCGTTCACTGCGACAGCAGTTGAGGCTATTCCACTGAGATTTTGTGGCGGTTGTATCAAGTCTCATAGCCATGTTTATTACCTTAATGAATATTCTTCCTCAGCAGAAGGAGCTTCCAGGAAAGCAGTAATTCCCTTCTTCCCCTCTTCCCCTTTCCTTACGTAGAGTAGTAGGCCAGATGCTCCATTTTCCGGCCGACCTCTCTACATTTTCCAATCATTAAACTACTTCTTCTTCTTCGTCACGTAGGATTCCAAGGCGTGTGATTGTACGTGCTGCCATTGTCGCCGACATGCCGTCGTCGTTGTCGTGTCACCAGGCTGCATTGGGTGGCATTAAAATCTTTCGTTCAGAGGGAGACATTTATATTCTCTATATATAGTAGTGTGCGGACTACCCGATCTGCCAACCTCCTCTGTTCATGTTCCTCGCGGACAGTGACTCCATAAAGTTTTGTGAGCACTATAGATTATGATGTATTTTTAATTTTCTCAAACTTCCTCATGACCAGTTTATGACGTTGTTCTTAAATTACAAATTCCTTTTCTTTCTTTTTTTGCCGTAATCCATAAATTTGTTTCGATGATGCTTGCATGTTTGGTTACTTTTTTCGTTTTTCTTGGCTATAACTATGGAATGTCCGACCCATCAAGTGGCCAAGCTTTCTATATTTAACAGCTAGTACAGAAACACTGTCTCCCTTTCTCTACATTTCTTAAGAAGCTGGACAACGCGGATCACTCATAGGTGATGGTCAGCATCCGATTTGTAATTACGTAGCGATAAAACGACGATTCCGACATTCCGCTGTAGTCTCTGTTTCTGGACCATCCTGATAGTGAAATATTGCGGCAGGAAAGAAGGAACTAAAACTTAAAAAAAGATACATTTGGAAGACAACGTAACAGTAGGCAGTCAAGACATTGACGCCACTGCTCACAAAGTTATGTGGCCGTCACTAAAACATTTCGTTTGACTAGTCGTTCTGATGTGGTTTTTGCACTCGCTAGAAGACGCGGACAAAGAACGTAGCGTACAGGACACTTTTCTTTGGCTCCGGCATCTAGCCTAAGAGCCATTTCGCAGTGTAAAACCAACTCGCCAATGCATACACCACTTTGACTGGTCGTTGTGCCATTCGAAGCACGCGCAACGATTGCGAACGAGCACAGAGGCTCGAAAGAGACGAGACGTAGCGCCTACTGTCGACTGTAAATATTCCAACGCGTTCTCGGCTCAATTCAGAAAAATAAGCGAAAGCAGTCTGCTCTCTGTCAACCCCATGCAGGATAACTGCAAGAACAATTCCCTAAAAAGGTAATGGGATAAAATATTGCATGACAAGAGAGAGAGAGAGAGAGGAGAATATAGGAAGGCAGGGATGTTAACCAGTCAAGCGTCTGGTTGGCTACTCTACGCTGGGGGAAGGGAGAAGGGGAAGAGAGAAGCTGTAGATACGTGCACGGACAGTACTTGAGTGCTGCCATAAGAAACACACAGGTTACGAAGTGTGCGCAAAACATCGCCCTAAGCGTAGTTCTGGCTAAGTTACCGATGGCCACCACACTAAACCACCTCGCAATGGTGTCGAGACAGCTTTCAATGTTTTCCAGTGACAAAGTGTTGCGCCACTAGGGAGCAACGCCGACGTGTTCTCGGAACGGAAAGGAGGAAATAATTAGCGAACGAGGATAATCACGCTCCGATTGTCGGCTGTGTACATGTTCTCGGCTGTGCACTGCAGATAAAGCTACGTCTGAAGCTGTAGGTCAGGGCGTGCTTCCTCGAAACGAGTCGAGAGAGCGACGTTTGGCGGTGTTGCGCCTACCGTAAGCAAGCGGCAACGCCTCGCTCTTCGAGGCATAGTATTTCGCACGAAGCTTGCAAGCGGTAAATGTGACCAGCAAGAGCGCCGCTCAATGTGGCTATTAAGACTACAGAGTGGGAGTGACGGGAATCAAGCGGCCGTTCATCGAAGCAACTTGAAACGTCCTTCTGGTGTATTACATCTTTCCCGCGCGTAACTTCTTGCGAAAAATCTATTAAGCTGCAGTAAACCATCAGCTCAACATCTGAATGCTATACCACTGTACTGTGAAAAGTTATGTCATGACGAGCGCAACTCTTGCCAAAATTTGGCGACGCACATGTTCTTAACGACAGTCATTTGTTTATTCCACGAACTAGCTGTACGAGGTTAAACTTGTTGTAAAGGAAACATGCTATGCAAAAAGGAAACTAGGTGCAACGTGAAATAAATTTACAAATCAGAAAAGTGCATGTCCCGAGCGAAGCGTGCTTCCTGCATGTATGGGCAACCAGCGCTGAGGCTTCGCCTGCCAACAGCAGCGCCGTAACACATAGCCTAGCGAGCGGTGGACGCAGTTTTCAGTAGCACATACTGAGATTTCGTGTCAGCGAATTCGCCAATCATCTCGAGACACACTTTTCACGGCTCCTCACATGACAGGAAACCGAGGAGCTAGGACGTAGCAGCGCATGCGCTCAACGCAAAGCGCACGGCATGGCTGGGCGTATCGGGCTAAGCAAACATTAAATAGAGGCGCGCGTACGTTATTGTCAAATATGTTGTGCCATCTTCGTAGACTCCCTACCGGACGGTGTGAGCATATTTTAGTTGCGCAGTAAAACTGTCGCAGCGTCTTCTGGCCAGCGCTGGTTCCCCATAGTGACTGTGAAGAACCAGACAGCGCCAATACGGCACATTAGGAATTTCACTCTTTATCGAACAAACTTGTGGCCGGAAAAGCAAAGAACACTCAAATCCCAACGGTAACGTCGAGCATGGTAGGCCCGCTATTTATACACGTATCGTAGTAGAACCCAGAGTCAGAACTCGTGCTCAATTCGTGAATGGACAGCAGCATTTGCGCCGGTCGTGCAGTCTGATTAGGCAAGCCTTTTGCGCTGCACAATGCGCGACAGTATTCGTGACAAAGCGACAACAGTGACAGTGTGCCCGGTGAAAAACGGTCACTGCCAAAAAAAGTTTAAAAATGTACGCGTGATATGAACAAACAAAGCAAGGTCGACATGCTCTTTATCATTCTCATGCACGCGTTGCAATGGCCGTCTTGCAGGATTGAATATGTTTTTCTTTTCTTTTTTTCTACAGATATTGCTCATGTAACCACATTACACGGCCACGTCACAAGTCCATAGCATCCAGTGCACATGTCGCATCCGCCGAAGCAGAATGCTTCAGACAAGGAACGAGTTCTCCTAGTATTATTAGCCAGGTATAGAGAAGCTTGCCGGGCCAGATGGGCGTACATATCAGCCTTTCTTTCTTTTTTGAACCTGACATATGCGTTTAAGGCGAGCTCAGATATTTGAGTTCTAACATCTCGCGAAGCGCATTTTCGTAATCGCGGGTGATCGCGCATTGTAGCCTTACCCAAGCTGCGTTCCGTTGCTCATTAAGAACACCGCCCGCAAAAGTTGGGTGTTTTTCGGTTATTACACGCGTACGCTGCGTCCTAATCAAAGGGTTGCGAGGGCGACGAGAAGCACGTCTGCAGGGCGCATCGCCATCAGGCCGTGACGCGGGTCGTCGTCAAGGCGGGCGTTGCTGCGTCCTCACGCGGGCGTGTGGTGCAAGACACGTGGGTGCGGTGCCGCTCTGACAGCCCCTAGACGGCACGCGATGCAGGGAGGCGCTTCGCCGGTATCTGGGAGGTGCAGCGTTTCTCTTGCTTTTACTGCCGGCCATTATTCCGCGAAGCGTTTCTTTCTTTTGTTAATGTACATCGCATGTGCATGGACACGCAGACTGGAAGATAACACGTGCGCGCGGAAAGCTTCCGGTGGCAGCAGCCTGGTTATGGACGCCAGTCAGATCCCGTTTGCTCGCTCAGTGCAGCAGGCTGTTCGAAATGAACAAAACCAAAATGACGGCCACTTTCATTAACCTCCACAAATTTTGAACAGCTAACTAACTTTTGCGCGGTGAAGGAGGTTAATTCAATGAATACGCAATGCTTGTCAGGTTGCTCGCTGGACACTTCTCTGAGCAGATAGCACCTGTGTAGGCCCTGCGCTTCGTGCTTCGTTGTGCACTGTAGAGCATGAAGGCGCTGCGTGGATGCCCTCTTTCGAAAGCCAGGCAAATGCCTTCTAAAGGCCTCGCTAGGCACAGAGCGGGAAGCGGTAACTGATCCAGCGAAATTCCGTGCTAGCACGTTGGCCATAGACACGCTCACGCAAGCTCACGCGATACGATTGTGAGAAAAAAATAAAATTCGAAGCCTTTGCTCTAGCCGCGCCGCGCTGTCACAAATCAGTGCTAAGCACTCACTGTGTTTTGCACTGGTTAGAAATGCCATGAAATTATCAGACGCCTTGGTGAGAAAACGTCAAAGCTTCTGCACCGTACAGTGCTGGTTTTAATTTTGTTGTCAGATTAAAACACAACATGCATTTGTAGCTAGGGCCAGAAGACGCAAACTAACGACTGGATGTTTAATGCTCAATGTAAATTTAATGGTGCTGGCAGTAACAGCACGCTGAGCAACATGCACGACGGTGTGGCGTCTTGCAAATTAGACTTTTGACAGCATTTCGCTAACAGAAACGTCTAAGAGGCGACACTCTGCATTATCTCCCATACTGCTGTACCGGTAAGGCTACCGAGCTTAAAGATTGCAGGCGAACCACACATTGCCACCATGCTTTCGGCACACTACTTCAATTCCACTGCTTAAAACACGGGAGTACTCTTCTAGCTTTTTTTATGAGTTCATTATGCTGGCGCGTAATGCGTGGGACATCAAAGCGTCTATAAATTCTGCATATGCACTCTGCAACGGCAAAGTCCAGATGTCCGAATGAAACGCACAAGCAGCGGTGCGAACAATCCGTAATGCGCCCTCTGATGGAGGCCCCGCAGCGAGAGGTATTGCGACAACGCTATTCGAGCGAGGCCCCAAACGCAGCCCGAAATAAATGCGCAAGCACGTAATTAAGCCCATTTCCAAGCACGAAGGGTAACAGCCGCCAAGAAGCGCCGATACACGTGGCGCCCCTGTAGCAGTCGCAATACGCGCCACGGCCGTCGTCCTGCGCGTTTCCGGCCAGAACGGCCGCACCGTGGGCAGGCCGGGCGCCACTGCCAAGTGGAGAGGACGCGGGACCTGCGAATGCGCCAAGCAGTCTAGCGCGGCTTGGGGCCTCCTCCGGCGGTCCCACCATTCCAAGGTGTCGTCGCCTCCGCCGGGCGGCGCCGGCGGCGGTGACACGCGTAACGGTCGCACACTCCATCGCGAGTGACCCTCCTTCATGCCCAACTGCTCTCGTCTGATAGAAGGGCGTTGTCTCCTGGAACTTAGCAGCGCAGCCGGTGCCAGCAACAGCGTCATAACGTGTACTGCGCGGAATGTTTCTATAGCCTGCTCGTGAGCGTTATGCTCTACAACACGAGCGTGCACTCGTAGGGACTAGGAATGTTGTACATTTAAACTAGCCAATATAGTAGTGACGTCGAAATGTTTTAGCTGTGGATACACCTGCTATAATTAATTTTCGGAAATTCATGCTGTATGTAGATAATTATTCAATTACATGCTTGCAGTCATTTTTCTTCTTTACACGTACGTGAGTCACGTGCGTGTGTGTGGTGCAACGCTGATTAGAGGGCTCACTTGTTTCGAGTCAGTGAACATACGTGAACTTTACCGAAGGCAGATTATAAGGACTTCCTCCAGCAGTATTGTTTTCTCTCATAACACTTCTGCCGCACTGTGTTCATCTCTCTGTACCAATACTTGCGCGGTCAGCAATAATCTTCCGAGATTTTCCTTCTTGTCCGAACAAAATACCGCTGCATGTTTGTGACGTAGGTACGACTGAAAACATCACGCTACCTCTGCGAAGGTGGAACTCGCTTCCGAATCTACCGTTTTTATTCTTTAATCGCGGAGAAAAACTACGTCTTATCTCCTCCAGCCTGATGCACCGATTCCATTCACGTTTTATAACCTCCCTTCTTTTTATTTCTTTTTTTTTTGGGGGGGGGGGGCGTTTTATCATTATTTTTTATTACGTTTTGCTCCAGCCGTCCTAGACACGTCGCGCCAACGTAAAGAGGGGTTATCTTGCTCGACGCAGGTGCCAACTCCGGCTCGACCAGCAGAAACAACGAACCGCCCAGGCGGCCACAACAGCCCACGCACCCATTCGCTTCACTCGGACGCCTACTCTGGACTTACAAATAAGAAGCATGGGAGAGTTCGGTGAGTTGCAATGACTCGAAAGTGTATGCTTTTTCTACTTGCTTCAACGGCACTCCAAGTCTTGCATCCACACAGAGGTCAACGCTCGAATACCTTAACGCATCGTCAAAAACCCTGATAGTGTACATGAGGTAAATGTATTCTTTACCTGTTATTTAAATAACCGCAGGATATTTATTGAATGCATCTCATGTTCTCATTCGCCTAAAAAGAAAATGGTTTTAGCCGTGGCATCACTTTCTCATTGTTATTTCTTACAGAAGAAATACAGCTACACACGTGTAAAGCCACATGTTCTTTATATTTCTTTTTTTTCCTTCAATGCAACAATAACCCCCAAGTTGGGTTCCTTACTTACGTAGCAATTTCTTCTGACACCTGTGTTGATTAAAAGCGGTATCGTCAGCAAGGGTAACGTCGTCATGTGATACAAACCGCTGGTTGGTCAGCCAGAACGCCAAGCAGTCCTTGCGTCATTATTTACGCCAGTCATTTCTGTCGCCTCGTTGACCTAAATGAATGTGCGAGCGATCGATCGATCAGGCTCGTGGTGGGCACCGTACGCGACACACATATCGGCAAAAACATATTAGTAGCTTATAAAACTACTGTCAAACACAGTTTTCCGCCCGTAGAACCTACTAGAGAAACATTCTTGATGGTCTTAACGATCATCTCTTACGACGTCGTTTCTTACCAGCCACGAGTGATCGATTTGTCACCTGAGAAGGAGAACGAGAGAGATAGATAATATGACGTCCCATACGGCAGGACGCCATGAGACACCGCAAAAGCTCACAGGAGCATTGATTTCGCCGACCCATCATCGCACGGACGGTACCTGCACTCCTTCAACCCAGCGTAGAGGTAGACGTAATGTTTAGTGCAGGCGAATCTGGGAAGCGCTGTCGTTAAGTGTTAGCGGCAGAGGACACAAAGGGCGGCAGAGTGCTTTCCCTGAGCTAAATCCGTCTACAAATGAGTATATAGCTTGGTCGTAAGCGAACAGACCTTGTTTCTGGCTTCTTTTTTTTTTTTCTCGCTTGCTTGCTTGTTTTGTTGCTAAGGCGCGTACGACAATACAGGCTAACGTGACTGAGAGATACAGATGTACGCCGGGCATTAGTATTCACGAGTTGTTTTAGCACGAACTACACGCACCTCAGTTTTGAGATAGAAAAAGAAAAAAAGAGTTACTCACTATAATTATACTTATAAAGCAGCACCGCAAAGTTGAAACGTAAACAGGGAGGAAAGCGGCACAGACGAAGCGTATAAGTATGATATTTTGACTAACACCGCTTCAAGCTTTTGCAGACACTTTTACAGGAAGCGCAATCGTGTTTAGCAGTTAATACGAAAGTGGTGCTGCCATACACTGCAGCCGTGCTGCCGCTTCGGAGGCAGTAAATGTATCGCGCAGGCGTGTTTTTGACCTCTTATTATTGCGCAATGCGACGCTTAGTGTTGGCCACAACAGCGGTAATTTATTGACACCCCGCGGCTTCTTCGTCTTTTAACGATATTCTTCGGTGACTGCCCCCCACCCCCCTGCACCACGCGGAGCATTAGTCTTGTTTTCAGTACGCGCACGCCAGTCATATGCCTCTTGTGCTTGTACAAAATCTAACGACTACTGCTCCACACAAGTTTCATGACGTGACGCTCAACAGTTTTACCATATCGCCAAGGGCCACACATTGAGAATAGGGCTCTGGGTTTGTTTATCGGCGTTTCTTTTGCGACAATAAAGTTGATTAAATGTCGGCTAACTCAATTTGTTTATATGCCCACTCTCATTTTTATAAATCTATCGTAGACTTAGGTGCGCGGCAAAAAAAGAAACCAGGTGATCAAAACTATTGTGGGGTCGACGCTACGGCATGTCTCATAAACATATCGGTTTAGCATGTAAAAGAAACCACATTATTTATCTATCTATCTATCTATCTATCTAACTATCTATCTATCTATCTATCTATCTATCTATCTATCTATCTATCTATCTATCTATCTATCTATCTATCTATCTATCTATCTATCTATCTATCTATCTATCTATCTATCTATCAATATCTATCTATCTATCTATCTATCTATCTATCTATCTATCTATCTATCTATCTATCTATCTATCTATCTATCTATCTATCTATCTATCTATCTATCTATCTATCTATCTATCTATCGATTTGTGAGGTGTTAAAGAACATTTCCCTGTCGAGACATTTTGTACTTTGAAGATTTATCATGGTGTCATTTCATGTGTTTATTCGCACTTTTGCGATGTTGTGTGGCCAATGCTGCCTTTCTGCGCTTCTAACGTAAAAAAGAGTAGCCTGCACCGATCTTTGGTGCCAGCATCTTACTTTTCGTGTCCCTAAAAAAAAAAAAAAAATAGGAAAGGAACTATCCACCATTCGCTACAGACACTATCGCAGGTTTAATATATCGTACTTTCAATCGCCGCACCGAGGCATTTAAGCAGAGTGTTTAATGCGACTAGCACTTTTTCAACCCACTTTTCGCTGTCTATGCCGGCATATCTAACTGTTTTGCTTCCGCTCCAACTTGGGTCACTGGGTATGTGGCGGACACCGGCGTACGACATAACGACCAGGGAAGTCGGCCCATAACGGCTATATATTGCTGCAAAAATAAAACGACTTTCAAAGATAACGTTATCCACTGACGCTGCTACCATAAATTCACAGCGTTTTTTCCGTGTACTGTCTCAGTCCTGTCAACGCATGTCGCCTATGCCTCCTGCCACGGTTCTCACAGGCATGATATGTGTCGGATGTGGAAGGGGCGGGCGAGAGATGGATTCTCGCGAACTGTCAGTGTGCCAGGGGCAGTACAAACAAGAACGGCGCACGCTGCTTCAAAATAGCCTTCGCAGAATCTAGACCGCCGAGCGAGAAGCCTGTTTTATATGCATGTAACGCGCTATGCTCGCTCGCTCGCTCGCTGGCTCTGGCTCGCGTATTCGCAGAAATCGCAGATTTCGCCATGACAACAGCTGCGCGGAAGATGCGATCCCTTTGCCGTCCCGACTGCGGGAGAAGGTCACACGTGTTCGCCGAGTTCGTGCAAATTTCTTTAGTGCGTAAATGTTAGATCCCGCGTTCCATCAGTAAAGCAAAACAAAAACGCTAAACAAAAACGCAGTGTTGCAGTAATCTTAGACGACTACAATGTTTGGACATGCGCGTTCAGTTCAAGGCCCCTACATTGTCCGATTCTGAGTTCAAGCATAACGCTTCCGTTTTTCGCATCTACCTTTCCCACGGGCCATATTTGATATCGACTTCAGCCTTCAAGATTATAACTGTAGGCGAACGCAACCCTTCATCCTTTCGCCAAGAGGACACACAAGACAACCAACCGACAGAATATTTCGTGTTCACGTTGTTGGATGGCCCAAGCACTGGCGTCTGCACTGTAACATACTAAGTTGCCGTGGCGAGTAGGAGTGGCTTCATAAGAATATTTTAGGCATTTGGTCACCTTCTCAGATCGTACAAGTAGTGTACCCTTAGCTGCATCGTCTGCTGTCTCTCTCTCTCTCTCTCTCATATGCGATGAAAACTCTGCTATGGTGCCTGTATATGTAGGGAAATGACATCCTTTGCGTGTCTCCACGATGAAAGTGTTGACAAATCCGGTCGTACCGAGACGTAGCTTACGAGTGCATACAGATGCGCGGTTAAACCAATAAAGCACCATTTGTTTGCGGCTGATATGTAGGCTTGAAGTTGTAAACTTTCATAAGCGGCACCCATCGGCGGCGACGCCGTATAGGGCGAAAATATCGATCTTGCGGAGGCTGCCACACTCTGAAGGTCAACTTAAGAGTCGGTGTGCGCGGGAAAGGGAGAAAGGAAAAGTCCAGGAAGTTTAGCTATACCGTGTCCAGTTCGCTGACCTACACGTGGTAAGGAGGATGAGGAAGTGAAACTAATAGGTAAAGACGAAGGCAAGAGTCGATATCCATCAAGCGCACTAGACGATGTGGAGCACCTCGAGCGCGCGGCATCCGAGTTTGTCGCCTTCAGGTACTGTAAAAAAAAGCTTCTGTGGGTCTCTGGGCCGATGAGAGCGGTAAAACTAGGCCTTGAGGACCTTAGCTTTAGTAAAAGGACGATCGTTCCGTCATATCAAGTCACATGGGAGAGCCTGACATTGTTTGTCGATGTGGGAACAGAGGGAAAGGAGGTTACCGACAGTCTCTTCACATCTGAACACCTGCAGTCACGTACAAAGTCGACGTATACACTGAGCGATGCACATGCCTGTTCCTCTATCCATTCTGTTTATAAATTACTGCTGCGACACTGTAACTGCTTCTCAGTGACGTGGTAGGCGCTCCTGGCGACAAAGAGATCTCCAACATGGGGCACACCCGTGCATGAGTACTCGACTGTAGTAGCTCAATAAATTCTGGATTCGGCACTACGCAGCAGCGAAATAGACGCAACGCTTTCGTAATAAGCTCGAATTGATGGTTCCTTGCGGATGATATTGAAGCAGTCTGGGTATGCTAAATGCACTTGAAACAATTACTATAGCTTTCCGCGTAACTTTCTCGTGTTCGGTGCAACAAGAGACTGGACTCGTTCCTTCAACGACAATGTGAATTCGACCGTCATCAGGCGGTCTTAATTTGTTTCTCCGTCTTCCACGACGCGAGGGTCCCGCCTAACGACAGAGACTCCTTATAGGGACACATTCTTGCATGAGAATCCATTCCGAATGGGGCGCATTACGCACATTATTATGCTTATCGGATGGAAACTTCGGAGGAAAAAAAGAACGTTCTTCAGACAAGAAGGCCGGCGCAGGGTGGGTACACTTCTCGTACAGTGCAGCTGTAATAAGCTTTCTTTTCTCTTTCTTTTTTTTTTCTTTTGTTATGTACAGGGCGAACGCCAGCTGGCGCGGCATTTCGCAAGATTTCGACGCAGCTTCGCTCGCTGGCTGTGGCAGCGTTATAAGCTGCGCTTCGATCTCCGCACGCCGGTCACGCAAGGTGACGGCTTCCGCCCTCTTAAGCTCGATCCTTTGATCCCTCACATTGATGACGCGAGGAGACGAGACGTGGCATGACGCGAGAAAGGAGCCCGGAGTGAACAACGAGACTCAGTTACGCAAGCTCCATCAGCACGAAACGCGAACGATCTGCCGGGCAAGCAAAAAAGCGTCGCAGAGAGAGAGGGTGTGGGAAAACTTCCGAAGGAAAAGAGGAAAAAAAGAGGCGAGCACAAAGGCTGGCCGGTCCCTTCACTGATGCGCTCTCCTTGCGTAATCGCGCACGTGCGACTCTGTAAAGGAACAGCGCGTTGCCAAGGTCACCGATGTGAGCAACGGTCAAGGCCGCATGGTGACGTTCGCCACCGTGAGGATAAAGTCAGGAGATGAATAAATAAATAAAGAGCAAGAGAGGTAATGACCGCAAGTGATTGCTTGAGTAGTGAAGAAAAGATTAGCATCGCCGGAGGATGGCTCGAAAAGGCGCGTGATCAACAGTTCGCGTAATAGCCAAAGAGACGCGACGAAATATCCGATATGCCGGATTTCATAGAAGCATTTATGATTGTTTGCTCAAACGAATGAGCGTGCGATTTAAAGGATAGAAGAACAAAGCCGGGCCTACTTATATATACGAGGATCTGGTGAAGTGGCGTAGTGGTGTATGTCCTAATTTAGATGAAAACAAGGTTGCAAATATTCAGCAACAGTGCTTACGCGGAGAAACGCTTGTTCGTTGACACTGTGCCCTATGCGGTACGATCTGACGTAGTTAGCGCGCGAACTAAATTAACCTATCACAAATATGCAAAGTAAGAGGACGAAGCGTTAAAAAGCGCCTGCGTGAAACGGCACGATAACATCTGCGCTGCTATAGAGTATGCTAATGACGGCTGACTGCGTAAATGTCTGCTCTGATTCGGCCCGATAAGCCATGCAACCGTTATCTTACTTCCGTCAGAACATTGCTGATACTTGCAATATATCTGCGCACTGTCAGGCGAGGCAGACAAACGAATTTGGTTGGTTTAATTAGACTTGAGATCCCTTTCACTTCCCGCGCTGCACATAACTGTAGCAGCTTTCTTTTCTCGTTCTTTTCCTTCACTCCAGTTGAAGAATTGCCTTTAATGAGACCTCCATAGAGCCTAGTTTGCGTTCTAACGCATTTCTAGGCGGCAGTGGTGCAGCAGATTGATACTCGTCAGCTCGGGAGCAACAATTCCACTGATTCAGACTCAGCTGAACAATGAGCCGCCATACTTCTTGGAGATATACGTATAAGTTAGCCGCGGCATTCGAAACTTGAGTAATTATTATTGAGACTAGGGCTCATTTCTTCACTTGGGTATGCACTATATAAAAGACTGAATCACATGCCTGACGCAACTCTATACGTAGGGTCGCTCGTTTTCCGGTTTTATGTTTTTCGAAAGCAGGGTTTTAACAACCGGTATTATGCTTACCAAACGAAAACCGGCTTTGGTGTATGGTATTTTAAAGTTCGGGATTTTTCTCATAACGTTTACAAACGATAAACACAAGCACTTGTGGTCGTCTTTTGGATACAAGCGTACTTATTTAAACAAGCGAAATCACTCTTAGGAACAAGTAATGGCAAAGAGATCTGCTCGCAAGTTATGCAACGAACCCGTCTCTACAAATCATTGTTTTGAAGCACTACTACTGCATTTAAAAGAAACCACATTAGAAGCACAACAAATAGAGATGCCGATCCCCGTTTTACTTTGTACTCTGCACTGATTTAAATAAGGGAAAAAAGATAGTACGAAAGCTAGTGAGCACGGACATGCTTCGTGCATGAAATGCTTTTTTCCTTGTCGTACGAGCCCTTGTTGACACGCATTATCGTTTTCATTGGGAATATGTCATAGTGCATCCAAGACCTATCGGGCCTTCCGTCCCTGTCTGTCGTCGTTTTGTTTTACTGGTTCCCAACACGCGTCCTTGCAACAAATATCATGCATTACCAACAAGAGAAGTCAACCACAATTCTTTGAACTGAATGTAGTTGAGTAAAAATCTTTTTATCACCGTAGCTGCCATTCGCAATGAACAGAAATGTGCAGCAGTGCCTTAATTCGCTTCGCAGCGCAGTGTGCCTCAGTTGCTCGTTACGTGCGGGAAGTGTGATGAAATGCGTCATTGTTGTGGCCACAAAAAAAAAAAAAGCAACAAACTTCTCTTAAACGCCGGCAGGCCCAGAATTACTATTTTATATACGTCAGTGTTTGCTTAAAGATTAAGTGAAAACGAAGCTATTACCATACTCGTATATTAATAACATTACCAATATGGTATGTAACTTGTCCACTGGGTCACAAACGGTGGACAGCGTTCATTAGTGTTGTAAATCCCTGCATTTAATATTATCCTTTACGAAAGAGTAAATTTTGGGGAGAAATAGGCAATAGCCCGATTTTTTTATAAATTTTGTTCGGGGGGTGCAAAGAATCGAGATTTATCGAGTTTTTACCCGGAAACGAAAGACCCCATTTATACCGTGCAACTACTTGACCGACCGGCCGATCAACTCTGTATAACTAGCAAAGGCCGGTCGATTAAGCGATCTGCGCCGAGTTCCGCGCGCGTACCGAATCTTCGTCGATGAATGTGCGTCTCCCGGTCAGCGATAGTCAACCAGGGGACGGCTCGGAAGTGGCTGTCTCGAAGGGCGTCTGACCCGCACTGCGTCACTCTGGGCGCACCGCAAGATGTGGAAGGACGAGGGCGCCGATCAATCACAGCCGAATACATCAGGCGCGGTCGTGGCGCCGGGACACCCCTCCTCCTTATCGCGATTCTTTTTTTTTTTAGACCTCCTCATCTGGGTCAGGTCAGGAGGCGCTTCCCTATACCGTCGCGAGATAGGGTACAGCGCGGGCTCCGGCGCTCCTCGTTTCCTTCCTCATTTCCAAAGGGCGCTCTCCCGCGAATCGCCTGACACGTTCTCTTCGTGGCTGAGATTTATGCTCCGAGTCTCGTTAACCTAGCTAATTTCACGTGAGTGAGCTCCTTGCGGAACATTTAATGGGAGTGGCGGCGACGCATCAGTTTTCCGATAGCCGGCAAGCCACCGCTGCAGCGAGAGCGCTTATACCTTTCGCGTGTTCGTGATTTCGGGCCTCGCGGGCGAATTGCTTGTGTCTCGTTGTGTTTTCCTAATTTTGGTGAAAAAGCGAGAACAGTTGACGGTTGTGCATGGGTACGACGGGCCGAATTTTCATTCGTGAGTGATGTTTGCCATTGCCACGCCGCGTTCGCTGATATCTACAGCATTAGGACTGACTGGACTATGCTCTTGCGAACAATTCTTGCGCAAGAGGTTTTTGTGTGTGTGTGAACACGGGACCACATGTTTCCTTTCATATTGGTACCCACGGTCTACGAACTGTTGTCCGCACTTTGGAAAGCACGCAGTCATTATTAATGTGTTCGCATCAGCTTCGATTTCTGACGAAATTGTGCAGAATAATATTTATTCTTTAGAAGGGCATCCATTTGACCGCTCGTTTGAATAAAGTATGTCTTGCTTAGTAATAATAACCGCGTATTTCCCTTACACATGTGCCATACATTCCACAAATCGATACCGGTGTGACCACAAGAGAAAGCATAAGAACCTCTTCACGTCTCAATGTACCATGTACACCCTACGTACAGCCGAGACTTTCTAGCCTTGCACCTGCTCAGAACACGAGGCGAGGCGCAGCTTCTCGTGAACGCCGGACGGGTTTGCGACTCCGCGGGCAAGGTCTGCATCTTCGGCGCAGCAGGTGAGCAAGAGGCCTTCCCTGGCTGAGTCAGCGTCGACTGCCGCAGATGCTGCGTCACTGCCGAGCGCGGCTCCTTTCGACTGCCTCGGTCGATGACATCGGTCTCGCGATTGTGGCATGAGAATGAACAACCGAACATGGCGGCAATCCAGCCAACGCAGTGCAGCCGAACAAAGCTTCCACCTCGGTTCTATCTTGCCCGGTGCGCCGATGCAAAACAAGTTGCCACACCAATGCCCACCGAGCTGATGCGCAGCGTTGCACGTCAGCCCCCCTTTCCTCCCGCGCCTCACGCCCCGAGATGGTTATTGATGATGATGATGCTGACTGCGCGGATGCTTACTATGAGTAACAATAATAATAAATTTATCCGCGTCCCAGTGATAACAACACACTTATTTGTTTATTTATTTTTATTGTTTAAGCATTTCTTACAGTACTCGTATGAGGCATTTAGTAAGGGGGGCATCAAAGTAAGGACTAAATGGGTATATTAAGGGGTATCTAACAAACCATAATACGAATACATGACAAATAGACAGTATAATAATGTATACACAACATTTTATACAAACACTAGGGCACTGTACAAAAATGATAGGAGACGGTAGCGTATATATTACATAAAAGATAAAAGATGCAGTTAATTCAGCAAACAAAACAACAGTGTGCAAAAGTAGCCACCAGAATGTCACAGGATAAAAAATACAATAATAATAAGGAAAATAATGAACTCAACTAAAAACGCGAGAGCGTACAGAAACGCATAACGCTGGAAAACGAAAGAAAGGACGTCATGCATTTTGTCGATGTTGCACTGTGGAATATGGACTTATGAGCTGGTGGCATTTATCAGATATTTCGTAGATGATCGAGAATAGCGTGCCATAACCGAACTGCACGAGGAAGCGCCGACCAATTGAATGCACGAGTGTTCCCGTGGAGAGAAAGAGAGAGAGAGAGAGAGAGAGAGAGAGAGAGAGAGAGAGAGAGAGAGATTTACAGAAAGGCAGAGAGAGTGTTCCCGTAGATGCGCGTGAAGCTAAGGTGATTATGCAACCTGCGTGATGTGCAAGTTGTGACTTCAAACCGTAAAGATTTTCTAGACGCCTGAACGTACTTCACAAGTCACGATAAGAGTGCGAAATCGCGACGAGTATACTTAAGGATGCAAGTGAAACATCAAGTTTTGTTCGTGAAATTCTTCGATTGTGTGTACAGTTACGTGAGATAGATTTAGCGGCCCTATCTTGAACTGATTCTAATAGGCTGATTTGGTTGTCATGATAAGGTGATCGAATCGGAGAGGAAAATTTGAGATGCGGGCGTACAGAGGTCTGAAAAGCAAGTTGGAGAGTGTTGGAGGGTGAATTACGTGGGTTTGGGCGTAAGTACTCCAGTGATTTCGAAGCATTAGCGCATATGGTAGTAACGTGATGGGTTCAGCCAAGGCTTGGTACGAAATTAATGCCTAATTACTTGAATGAAGAAGCTGCGAAAATCGGGTTACTATTTATGTGATAAGGGAAATTAGAGATCGAGCGCCTTCGAGTGAAAGACATTATTTTGCATTTAGATGAATTTAGAGCCATTAGCCAAGTGTTACACAAATCCAAAATAAGGTGCAGGTCGTTTTGAAGAAAGATGTGGTCATCAAGGCTGGTTACAGGGCGGTAAATAGTGCAGTCGTCTGCAAAGATTCGCACTCGGGATGCTAAGTTATTGGGAAGACTATTAATGTATATCAAATATAGTCGCTGATCAAGAACGCTACCTTGTGGGACGCCGAAATTGACATTGGAAATGGGCGAAGAAACCTTGGCATTCAAGTATGCGGCTTTAAGAGGCCTACATAGACAGCAATAACGCAGCTCCATGTCAGTTTTGGATGGATATAAAAGGAACAAAACTATTTTAAAGCGAAACATGCAGGCCGGCTGCGTGCGCTTCGATAGTGAAGGGCCAGTATACTTAATATGGGCGACGTCAAACAGGATATAAAACAAGTAAAGCGCGCGAGCTACAACTCGCGACGCTAAGTAACTCAGTTTCTTTTCACGGAAATGCAACTTACTTGCGACATCAGTATTAGTGGAACCTTGCGTTAAGCCTGACAGCGTTGCCTGGCCTCCCAAGGAGTTCAGAGGTGCCATGTTCCCCTGAGACAAACGCTAACATGCAGATAAGCATAGCGTTGATTTATTGCGGAGATAAACGGGTACAGAGGATCAAATTAAGACATCAAAAATACAAATATAATGTGCTGTTTAATAAAACTGAACATTCAATATGCTCACATGAGTTCTACAGACACCAAAAAGGCATGCCGGAGGGCCAGCTACGCGTGTGCATGGCAGTAGTAGTTCAGCGGGGGACACCCCATACGGAGAAGCGAGGTGCGCTTTGTCCCCCACCCTTCCGCCTTCCCCCTTATTTTTTCCCTTGTAGGTTGGTGAGGACAGCAGATTCAGGCGTCCGTGCCAGTTTTCTCTAGGGCGAGCTTTTTACATTCTGTCGGGTTCTCTTCAATAATAACTGAAATTGCCTCTCCCAAGCAATTGAACAATAACAGCTGGGAAGAAGGGCTTCATGAGTTTGCAACGTGCCCTATGCTGGCGCCGCGCACACAAACTTTAAGGGTGGGCGTGGCAGGCGCAAATTAGGTCCCTATTGAATGCCACATTCCAAGCACGATACTCGCTAACATGGACACCAGAGTTACGGAAACGCGAAGCAGAAGAAAACATGGAGACAGGCATACGTGTGATTATATCGACGTTACTAAACAATAATCCCACAATCCTGGAAGAATTCCAAACCTCGAAATCAAGCTTCAGGTTCAAGAAATCTGTTAAAACGTATTTTATTCGCTGCTTTATTGTATAACTTCCTTATGCACCTCAATGTTATTGTTTTGTTTTGCTTTTTTTAACATGTTCTGATTAATATACGAATGGTTTATTGTTCTGATATGTTATAATATTTTCAAAATTGTAACACTTGTTGTGCGGTTGTTTGCTGCAGAGTGTCAACATGTTCTGGGTGCTGCAGCCTTTGTCAGGCAAGAATACTGCCTTTTGCTGCAGCACCTGAGACAGCTGTATGTCTCAAACAACATATAAATGAAAACTGACATGGAATGAAATTCTAGAAGAAGAATACGTCGGTGGCGCTCTTTACAGCGCCGAATTCATGTCAGCTGCTTGAACCTAAGACCAATGACATGGAAAGACAATGATGACTCACAAAAAAAGAAAAAAAGAAAAAGAAAAACTCTAGGTGCCAAAAGCGTCTTGTATGCTTTTGAACAAAGCATGGAGGAACGTTTACCAGAAGTAGCAGCTTATTTCAATCCGGCATGTTCCATGCCGTGCTAAATACAACGTCTAAAGTAGGCAAGAAGTGCCTAGTGACATATCCGGCCACGTTTCTGAAACCGTTGAACGTCGTACTATATTGTTCCTCTACAACAATGACGCCGCTATTGTGTCAGCTGCGACTACGGCTATAGGTACCTTTTGTGAAATGTGGCGCAGGGCACGTGCATTCTGTTTTGAAACACGTTCGCGTGATTTCATGCTCAACTTGAATACACAGCTGCATCGCGAAGATTTCATAAGACAAAACTCACTGAATAGCTCAGCCTCCACGTGGCCTGACCTGCGCAGTTCACATCCTATGCTAGACATTATGAGCGCTGTACGGAATAATTCTGCCTTGAAAGTGATGGTCACCCCGATAAAGTGGAATGTGCTGCTAACATTCGTTGCTGATACTACACAGAACAGGAGTTGCCAGCTGTGTAACCGGCACACGTCTATCGGCATTGTCTAGCAAGATACCAATGGATGCTCGAAGGAAGGCCAGGGAACAAAAATGCAAAAAACAAATTGTGTGTGTGTGTGCGCGTGTGTGTGTGTTCATTCACGTATGGGAGAGGAGGGGCGTAGCTGTCAGCTCTCGAGCGCTCAGCAGAATGTGCAACCTGTGTACCTCTTCAGCTGTCACCGCTCTGCCTTACTGACGACACGTTTCACTGTCAGTGCGAACGTCGCATATTTTCAAGCGTGAATTATTCGCCCCTACGTGGCGCTTAGAATCGCGGCTTGGCCCCGCGATCGTGCTGCAAGGCCGGAACACGCGGCTTCAGCGCTGTTGCCAGGGGCGGTCGAACAAGGGGAGGCCGCAGTGCGTTATGGCTAAGCGCGTGGCGGGGCCGCGGCCTCGACGCTCAAAAGAGCAAGAAGAGGAGGCAGCGCTCCCACCTCCTCCTCCTTCTCTTCCTCCTCCTCCATCAGCTGTTCGGAAGAGGGAGGGAAGGCGGGCGCCGGCCGAAGCGACGCTCGCTGTAGCCTTGCACGTGGAGGAGCCGATCGGAGCACTTAACGGTGGTGCCGCGTGTTAACATCGCTTTGGTCGCAAGGCGGCAGTAAGGACCAGCTCCTTACGCGTAAGTGGAGTTTTGGCCCGCTATTCTGAAATGCAAGGACGACGAGGAAAACGCGGCACCATACACACAAAGTGCGAACCACTGTTTTATTTCAGACCAAACAGCGTTGCATGGATGCGTACACACGTCGACAAAGAGCAAGCAAGTAGTGGTAGCCGAAGGCGCGCTATATGTGTTCCAAATCAAGTCGCGAAATTCCCAGCGTGAAGTAACAACCATGCCACGACAAACACGCAACTGTCGTTGTCTGCCGTGTATTTTGACGATAATGTGAGTGCTTTTACTAGGTATTCACACCTCCTCGATGGAAAAAAAAAAATCAAAGAGAAAACGAACCTCTGTTTCTCGTTGTGGGCAGCTTAGCGAGACTGGTTCAGGCAGCTGCCAGTACAGCGTGACAATTATTTCCCTTCCATTTTGTTGCAGTCTCACCTGCCGTGCTTTTTTCGTCCATCCTATAGTCGCAGCGTAAGCGGGCCGACGCTCGAGCCTATGTATAGGGCCGAGCGCAATAGTGTTGAAAAAGAAAAGAAAAAAGAAGAAAGAAGCAAATCATTGCCTTTCTTTTTTTCGGCATGGAGAGGCACGGATTTCGAGATGCGCGTAACTTCAACGCCCCGAGGCCACGTGTAAAAAAAGAAACTGCGGGCAAGCTGTGTATTGTAGGACTCTTCGGAAGCGATGGGCTGCCCCAGGCTTAGCTAGGCAACAGCTATAAGTATCGTTTTTCACAGTCAATCGAAGTTAACAAATGTTTACTTCGCTAACCAGTAGACATTCAAATACCACGAGGAAAATTTCGAAAGCTACGCGGAGCACCCTATAAGCGTCTGTTTTATTAAATCGCCAAAAGGCACTCTGAAGTAGTTGCTTACTTCATCTTCGGAATATTTTGTAGCAATACATGGCCTTCGATGGCATGAATAAATGCAGATATGTGTTAAATTGGCTCTGCAGGATAAGGTCATTACTTAATCTACGTAATTAGAGACATCAAAAATAACTAGAGAACGGTTAACATATAATGGAAAGTAAACTAGAAAGCTTAGCATTTATAGGCGCTTCTGCTTGTTTAAAATTCATCTCGCGATATGCATCGCGGAGAGGCATGATTTCATTTGAGCAACATGTTATCTCACCGTCTTGCCCTCGGCTGCATCAAAATATTGATGATAGCTTTATCATCAGAACTGAGAAAAAAGAAAGGCGGCACGTAATGAAGGTCAAAACAAGATAGCGCGGTCAACATATTTTTCATTATTGAAAAGCGTTTATTAATTTCCCTTCAATAAAAAAAAGCGTTCATTTGATGGTCTATATCGTCTTGCCCTCCTTGATGACCGGCGTTATCGCGCTGTTCCGAGAATAAGCCAATGCAAACTTGCCCAACTTTGAATGCCATCTGAGGGATAGCGTTGGGAAACCAACATTGTTTTTTTTTTTTTTTTTGGTCGAGTGCTGACCCCACGCACTGCTATCAAACGCAAGGTATAGGCGCCATATCTCGCTGCCCGCGCCACCGGAACGCGTGAAACGGCAGTCGGCGGTGATGGCTGCAAGGGGACGGTATAGCTGCGGGCATCGATCAACGCCCACCCGCTAGGGAACTTCGGCGGTCGCGAACTCGGAGGAACCACGCGGAGCTGGCAACGCGCCACGGGGCGCTCTCGCGACCGCCAGTGGCGCGGAACGAGGGGCGAAGGGGGCTTTCACTTTCGGCCGCTTAGCCAACGCTTTTATAGACGGTCTGTACCACGCAAGCCTGTATAGTTGGTTAGCGGTTGCTAGGCGGAGAGTGCTGCGCGCGTGCAGCGAAATAGGACGACGATGCTGCGTTTCCATGCCCCGGTTTTATAGCCTGTGGTTGGTTCCACGGGAGGAGATATTCGCTGGCGGCTGTTAACCGAGTAGTTCGTTTTTCCTTTTTTTTTCTTTTTGGAGGACGGTGGGGAGGGGTCACGTATCCACTCGCCGTAGAGATGATGTTACGACATATGTCATCTTGATGGGATTAGACAGTCCGCGCATGGTTAATTTCGCTGCGCTGACTTTACGGCGCTGCTCCACGCGCACTCAGTGCTCACTCTCTCACTCTCTTTCTCTTTCTATCCCCCTTTTCCACATCCCCAGTGTAGGGTAGCAAACCGGGTGCCCGTCTGGTTGACTTGCCTGCCTTTCCTGTCCTTGCTCTCTCTCTCTCTTTCTCTCTCTCTCCTTTGCTCTCATTTGTTCTTTTTTTTTCTGTTTCCGGAAGACGAACACTTCTTTCCTGCTTAGGCAAGCGTTCGTTAGCGAAGCGCTCTACGCACAGCGTAAATGCAATCGACTTCGTCAGGCTGCCTCTCAAACTAAAACGCGGCGGCTTGGCTGTCGTGCTCCGTGAAGAAAACTTCGCATAATATTCACTTGCATCCCAACTTACATTTTCTCGATGGCAATGCAAAATTAATATAGCCAAAGACAGCATATCTATATTTACCTTTGTCAGGGACATCCTATACGCTTGTCTATCGTTCAGTCACGTGATGCACGGTCTACCCGCCCACGAGAGCATCAATCCGGTCAACACGTTAGACGTTTACAGGACGAACGAACGAAGGCCGCTTGCGCAATAATCGGCGACACGCTGTCTCTTTTTTCCCTGGAGAAGTCGTTGCAAACCGTTTCGCGAACAGGGCGGACAATGCGCCAGCGTATACGTTTTAACGGACGCGCTCCTCTCTTTGACGTCACCGAGGCGCAGCGTTCTCGGTCAAGGCTATCTGCCGTCGACGCACGCGCATACAAGGTATTACGCGTTGCTTTATGCTGCCCTTTTAGGTTTGCGCGAGAAAGGAATTCCCCGCTTCTTTACACACGCGTTGCAGCGGTATGCGCGGAGGCGTACCGCCTCGACCGAGGAAAGTTGTCGAGCGTGCAAATCGTCGTCACTAGCCATGCGAAGCGCATCGGCTTCTTCCTAATGGAAAACCTTTTCTGCCCGTCCGTTCCCGTCGAGCTGCGCACGGAGCCCTTTCCAACGCGACAGCTGCACCCGCATCCTGAGCGGAGTCGATTCCCTCGTGATTGCATTGACTGTGTACCACCGAGACTTTCCTCCTACGTTCCCTCTGTTCACCGATTACCTCCTTCCACATTTCTCTCTCTCTCTCTTTCGCGCTAGGAATAATATCAGATCATTGTTATTTGCTAGCGCGCATAGCAATTTATTCGCTACAAATGAGATGTCGTTGCTGCATTGCATGGAACTGAATTCGACACAGGTAGCTGAAATTATTTTGGCACACGTGGCCGTGTACCTCTTGGATGTGCCCTGCCAAACCAGCAGCCGAGACCGCAGCCGTGAAAGGATACTGGGCGCTACTCGCGTCCCAAACGCACCTCATATGCAATTCGCAAAGCTCACTCCTGCCTTATATATCCACGTGGGCCCGATAACCGGTCAATATACTGAGATAAATCTTCCAACATCAAATAAACGCGCTTCAATATACGGTGAGAACAGCTCAAAACACATACGACTGAAAAAAACATGACGCACGACCTTCATGTTCCTTTCGCCCCATGTGTTTCGCGCTATTTTACTTCGTTAACAATCTGTCAAATGATACAAACTCCAACCCGTGTGACTTGCTTTAAAGCTCGTAGATGGTCTCATTACAGCAGACATTAGATCTCACTCGAAGTTTTCGAACCGGTACTTGTTGCTATATAGAAGTATGCAGATCCTTTTTTTTTCTTTCTTTCTTTTTTTTGTTATGACTCCTGAGAGATATGCCCAAATGTAAATCACTCGTGGACCTGATCGCCGTACCCGCCATATGTATAATATGTGCGTATGTGTGATCAATGTTCTGCGTATTCAGGCCACATTCGCGTATGCACATATGGGCGCCGTTTAAATTGGTAGTAGCCTTGAATAAGCTGACGACCGCGCGTGTCGTTCCTCCGCAAGAACTGTACGCGGCGTGTACGCTGCACATTGTCACTGTCGTTCGCTTTAGTATTGCATCGTCATCTCATTTCCTTATCTTCTTGTACCTGTATATAGCTTCCCCTTTACCCCAGGCGTGGGGTAGCAGACCAGAGACAAGCTCGACCCGCCGTCTACCTTTCCTATGCTTCAACTTTCCTCTCTCTAGTTCCCAGCAGGTCAGCGATCAGCCAGCCGACCAGCGCGTTTACTGAAACAGCAGCGTGTTTTGCTGGACGACTGAAAGAGCGCACGCTTCCAGTAACGCCAGCGCGGCACACGAGCGAAGGAACCTTTGACGCTTAGCAACAGCTGCGCTCGTACTGCCGTGTACAGGTGGCTCGCGGAACGGAGACGCCGTGGAAAGGAAGCCAGAAACTTGTAAACACTCCGAGCGAGCACGTTCCGACGCGCCGACGCTCGCCGTCTCCACTTACCGTCATCGTCGTGGCCGATGTAGAAGTCTACCGCCGTGGTGACAACCGCGCGAACGAGCGCGCGCTAGGCAGGAAGCTGCGCCGCAGCGCCGAGAAGGCTCCACTTCGGTTTGAGAGTCGGCGACGGACGTCCGTGCGATGCGAAAGAACAACGAAAACGACGAAACACACAAGACAGTGCGGTTCTCACTTCGCAAGTGAAAGTGCGGTAGTGCGAGGCAGCTATAGCGGTGCTACACGGCACAGCTAACCGACGCTGTACCGGAACACAGGGAATCGATATAGCAGCGAGCGAAACGGAATGGTCTGGCAAGAAGTTAAGCTATACTTATACACGTGGCTGAAAGCTGGACGTTATTCAGTTATGGAGGTGTCAAGTCGCTTGCGCAGTCCTTCCGGGTGAGCGCTGTCTCTTTGTGAGCGAGAGTCTGCGGTGGCGCTGCACACTTTGTTAGTCCCGAGCGCGTCTACCGTTGATCGACGTCGAGCCCTTGGAGACAGCTGGAGTTGAGGAACTCGTAGCGGGGGTCAGGCGGAGAGTTGATCCTCCGCAAACAACGCGAACGTCCGTCAGCGGTGTCCGTTCGCTTCGTGTGTATGACCACTAGCACCAGACCCGGTTCAGCGCACCACGCACGAAACACAACTCCAGAACCCTGCCGCTAGCGTTTTTCTTAAAAGCCGGCGCGAACGAAGGCGGACAAGCGAAGTCAAGCGGGCACGTGTGACTTGGCGTCGTCTCCACCGTCGAACCACAGAGCGGGGGGACTTGCAATATCCGTCGTTGTGGTGCAGCACCGCAGCTCTTGCGCGAGCGCGTTTCACGGAGACTTTCCGGCCCCTCTCGTTGCGATAGAGTTTGCAGCTGATAGGTGGAAGCGTCACCTCGGAGAGAAACGGAGAAGCGCTGACGACAGGCGCTGCGCGCGATCTTCTCGCCGGAACTGGGCCGAGGGCCAACGACGATACTCCCAAGAACCGAGCGAACGCGCGGGGTATTGGAACTGAAGAGGAGTGTTTCGGTCAGTCGGTTGTGCCGCGCTTAAGAACACTCAGTGCGCTCTTTTTTGCGAGGAACAACAAGTATAACGGTTGACGAGAAAGAGGAGGAGGAGGAAGAAGAAGAAGCCGCAGGACGTAAACACCAGCTTCTCTGTTTCTTTCTTGCGTGTGCAATATGGCACCGACAGAGACGTGTGGGAGGGAGGGAAGGAAGGCGCTGGCGGAAACCTGGGGGGCGCGCGCGGTTGTTCGTCGCCTGCAGACGGGGATAGCCCTCCCAGGAAGATTTCGCAAAGCTGCAGCAGCTGCCGACGGAACGAGTGTGACGTCACGAGTGAGCGTTGTGATTCATCCTCCGCAGCTATGCCGGAGGTTTCCATGCCGCAGCTGGCGATCGTGGAACGAAGAGATCACGAGCAAGCAACAGCATCGCGCGATGTGCGACCTGTTTTCGCGATTCCAATCGACGGTCGCCTGGGCTTCGAGATTTATTTTATTATTTCTTTTCGCTGCACGTTGGCTGGCTGCTCGCGCACAAACGAGCTGGTTAGTTAGCTGCGACCGGAGAGAGGAAAGTCAGGCGCGCTGCCGTGTGCGGCAGGTGCTGTGCGAAACAACCGCGTGAGCCATTCTCTGAGCATGTTCGCGATTTGTTAAGCGAGTTATCGTTCTGCTTTGCCAATAGCATTTTTTTAGACGTAGACACATACTTAGCAGACCGTACCACACCAGCCAAGTTGTAGAGCATTTGTATGCAGCACACTTTATTCTTACCTTCGTCGTAATTGTTGTGTGTTGCTGAAGGCTATGACGACGCTGATAACTAGATTGTGGGTCAAACTGTGACTCCTGTATGGATGGGGGAGAACTCGCTCGCATATCCTTCTAAAGTGCGCGAGTAAAATCGAGGAGGAGGAGGAGGAGGAGACAAAGGGGAGGAAAGACAGGGAGGTTAGCCAGTGTAAGTACCGGCTGGCTACCCCATGCTGGGGAAAGGGGTAATGGGAATTAAAGGAGAAAGAAGAGGGAAAAAAATGAAACCAGAAAATTCACACAGTAACGCGAAACTGCGCGCTACAACATTCAAAGGCGGTCGCACAATTCGCATGTCCTTAAAAACTTCAGCAAAGCCCTTAAGGCCTTGAGTGCCGAAGCCCGTCTGGACCAGTGTCCTAGAGCTTTTTGCTCTGTAAAGGGGCGATTGTCCAGTCTTTCGAGCGCGGTCACGAGCACTTTTCTTGGCACTTTGTAAAATCGAATTATGTTGTATAACAAATAAGATAATGTGAGAAAAAAAAAAAGATTACGCAGATCCATCGCACATTTCGGAATCTATGTGAAGGGAAGCTTCTGCGAAGCGCTTAATGAAATACTATATATTTGCACAATTTAATTTTTGCGTCCTTGAAGTAAAGGAAAGTGACGCGAGCGCTTATGCTCTCGCGCGCATTGTGCTACGCTATGTGACGACTCCTATATTGGCTCGTATTTCCGAACTTCATCCTATATATATTAGTTTTTTTTTTATATACCGGCCGTTTCTTGCCTGATCTCCCATTGTGGGTCTGTGCCAAAGTATGGACATTATCCTCATCATCAACAGGCAGCGGTCATCTCTAAAAGCTAGTAGGCGTTGGCACATTATGTATCGCCCGCTTCATGGCCAATCCCCCCGCGTTATTGTTGTGTACCACAGTACGGGAATCCAACGTTTCGAATGAAGCGAATGCGTATTTTCTCAGAGCACCGGTTTTTTTTTTTTTTCATTCGCAAGAATCGACCGGCTGTTGTCAGGGTTACCTGCGAAATGGAAGCACAGCCGCATGCAAGGTAGCGCGAAGTTAACGCTGACCATTATTCCGAGGCCATTCACCGTGCACCACCGATGTCCAAATAAGAACATATCTCAGTGTCATCGTAAGTGGCGTTCTTGCTTGCAGTAGGCCGGTAAACGTGCAAGAGTGGTTCGCGCGTAGGAGTCGAGCACTACAAGGGAGTGTAGTGCCAAGCAAAAAGAGAGAAAATAAAAAAAAAAGCGTGAGTGCAAAATAGTGTACCACCTGGTCACTCAGCCAGTCTGCGCGCACGCTTCCGCTGTTAAATATGCCAAGGCTCGCTGACCGCGTTGTCGAAAAGCGTGAGGTCCACAATCAACACACTCCGTTAATAATGAAGGTGAGCAGTGCGTAGCGTCTTTGTTGAACGGAACCACCAGCGCGCTTGCACGAAGGCCCAGTCCGTGCAAGTGTTTCGACACATACCCTAATGAATAATCGAAACGGGGAGGAGGGGGGGGGGGGGGGGTTGCGTTGCAAAAGTACGAACCCGCAGTAAGTGGTAAGCAAAGTCGAAGGGGTTTACTGCGTGAATGTCCGCAAAGTGGATTCTCCATTTCAGATCGCACCGGCGGGATTAGAGCTCGAAGCCGGTATGACAGGCGTCAATCGTTAGTGCCGGCTATCAAGTTATCTCCAATTAGCGTGTACTGAAATGGACAGTTCATTTAGTAGGCACTTACAGAATACCTTCAAGACTCAACTTATACCTATAGTTGCGTATTTTCTTTTTTATATCGTTCAGCACATTGCAGGTGAAAAGGCGTTCATGTTTACATTTAGTCCAAAACGCTCCTGGCAGTGTGAAAAGATTGCTTCTTTTTTTTTCTGATTGCTGCTTCAGATGAAATGCCAGTTTTTGGAACTCCTTGCTTCACTTTAGGCGTGTGGCCAGTTTGTTGACAAACAGAACAAAATGTGATGAATCCACCCTCATAGGTATCGGGCTCCATCCGTTTTTATGTATTCATTTTGCCATATTTTTTGCAAGAGTGTGCTCAAACTGCCGCTGACTAAAATGTGCGTGTTTTATTGTTTCGTTTCGTATGTATGTCTGCCTCCTGCATAATCTGCGTGTTGTTTCTCGGTGCGCTAGTTTCCTTCTGCAATGCATACACGAATGTGCATTATTGAAATAGAACAAGAAGTTAAAAGTTAACACGACAGAAAAAGAAATCCGCATTGCGGCCGTGCGAACATACTCCTTCGAGGTACCACGACTGGATTTCATACCGAGTTCATAGAAGCGAATATTTTCGCGCCTTCTATGGTTCCATATCCGCGCGCGATATGATGATGCTATTTTAAATTTCTACGCGCTACAGGGTCGCGCAGCAAAATATAATCAAATTGGTTGACGTGTTTACGAAGTTAGAATTGAATTGGCGTCAGTGAATGGCAGCACAATGAAGAGCGAGTGCAGATGAATCTCGAAAGACTCCAACGAAGCCGAGATATCTTTAAGCGTGCTTCAGTTTCGGTAAACAGGCTTGATGAATCACGCTGCGATAGGTAAAATGTATGAAAAAGAATAAAAGAAGGACTGGCGCAGACTTTGTTAGAGCCGTCTTCAATAGGAGACAGGCTGATTTTTTGTTTTGTTTCTTTCGGTACAGAATAACAATAACGTCACGCCACGTCGCATTGTCAGCGGGTGTGCATCGAGAAGGAGCCGATTAAAAAAATATTTGCGACTGGAGTCGCAAATATTTTTTCGCAAATGTCGCAAAAAGAAAAAGAGCCCGTCGAGCTGGAGACGTACTGGGCTTAGTATACACTACATCATTTTCAGATTTTATTTTGTAGTTCAGAGGGGGAAAGGGGGATTGGGCGCACATTTTGGGGGCTTTTAACCAAAACGTAATCTTCAGGGCTTGCCTTCTTGCGATGAAGATTTACCAAAACAAGTTGAACTGTGCGTTCTGGTAGTTACGGTTTGCGCTCTGACCATATGCCGAATATTTTGCTATGTCCTCCCGGTAACGTCCCACCTGCGTGACGGGTTAAGATCGCCGATCGCTTGCTTTACGAATTCGTAATCATTATGCTCGTAAAGGACGCCCAGAGAAATTACAGTTTAGGCACTCAGCAGACATCAAACTATCCTGTGCACTGACGTAAGACTGAATTGATCTACCTATAATTGTGTGTCTGGCGGTAACCATTTCCAAGTTAAAGCGAGTGAACGGATAGCATATTCGTATACGCTTTAATAATTATATCAGACGACCCTTTATAGCGTTCCGACTTTAGTTGCCAATTAGTTTCGCTAAAGACAACCTTCAATTTTGCTTATTTTAGTTTCGATCAAAAAGGACTTATGAATGTCACAAACACAAGCGTTCTTTATCTTCTCCATGCTTTCGGAACCTCATTGATGTAATTGTCCCACACGATATATATTTACATGCTAAATACAACGTCATTTCATGCCGTGACATTTGAAAGTTGCATAATTTGCAACCGAGATTGCCTGTACATTTCGCACGTGCCATATTGCTCCTTGAATATTGGGCTTTACCGAATTTCAGGCAACAAGTTTTGCGTAACTTTCTTTTCCTCAGCACACTTTGCTTCTCTTCCGAATGCGCTGAACGCTATACGCTCAAGCACGGTAACTCTTACAATAGCCTTCTGCAACGGGTTGCGGTTTCAATCCCGGCCGTGGCGGCTGCAATCGAATGGGTGCGGAATGCAAGAACGCTCCTGTACCGTGCGTCGGGTTCACGTTAAAGCACTGCAGGAGGTTAAAAAAATTAATCCGGAGTCACCCAGTACACGGACCGCGTTGCCTCGCAAGGCAAAAATACCCGAGACTGCTTGACGAGCATCTATATAGCACAGCGAACGCATTACCCACTGCGCAACCAGCATAGGTGATCCCATTCGTTTAAGCCGCAGTGCATTTAAGCCGTGGGTCCCTTTTCGAAAAATGCACCCAAATCGAAGGGGCCCCGGCTTCTCGCCTCACTCACACGTCGTGCCCAGTACAGACCCGTGCGTCCGTCCATCGACTCGTCGATTCTTCGTTCGAGGCGCCGCCGTCACCGGGATACTTTGCCACGTTGCTTCACGCTTGGCCCGCAAAGCCTTCTTCGCACACGCTGCGTTCATTGCCGAGACCTTGACACTGAAAGACAGCGGCGGCAGCCGCGCAGTGAGCGGCTCAAGCTGACCGGTCCTTGCTCGTGCGTTGCAGAGACACTTGAGATGCGTAGCGAAAACGCCTCCTTCATCGCGCAACAGTCACGAGCGCGATGCCTCCAGGCTTGGCGCTGAGATCGGGCCCAAGCAAGACTGCGGGGTGAAGAGGCTGGCCACCTCGCTGACACATTCGCCCTGGCGCGCTCAAACTCCCGATTCGATTTACGGCGTCAGTCGGAGTAGCCCTCGTCTTGGAAGGCTCTTAAAAGAGCTTGCGCTGATGAAGGAACTGCACGTCAAGCTCGCTTCAGTGCGGCTTCTTTCGTTGTTCTTTTTTTTTCCTAAATCAGTTGCATGTGCGCAACTTCTCTGTGCCGCCTTTATTTTTGTCTTCTTGTCAGACGTGATTTTGTCGGAGAGAACGGTACAGCTTGGCATTCCTAAAAGCAGCTGAGATAAAGAGACAGGCCGTGTGCGATCAGACTGCTTCGCTTCAGCCGTCTCCGTGGTGCTGCTCGCAGGGTCATAAATTTTTCACTTATTTACATGTATTTCCTTTCTAGAAGTTCCCTATCGACAGTGTGCCCCTGATGCGCTTTCGTGCAGAGTAGCGGAGCGGGCAGCAACGTAAATTTTTGATTATTGTCTCTTTATACGAGCCCAAACGCACCGGAATAAAATGCCGACGGCGGCAGTCAAATTTCGACGAGGATGAAATAAAATAACGCCCTTGTACGGTGCATTGGGTACACGTTAAAAAGAAGACCCCAGGTGGTAAAAATTAATCTACATAACCATATCGTGGGTTTGGCGCGCAAAACAGGTTAATTTAATTTTAATCTTCTTTTTTTTTTGTCTCTTTATACTATCCTGCTCTACATACCGGTGTCGTAGTTGCTCTATGTGGACGGATGGATCTTTGTGGATAATTACTGTTTTCGGCACGTCTACTGTAACGAAGGTGTAGAGGAGAGACATTTCTATCCTGACTTTATCTCATCTCTAGCATCTATGCTGTGAAAAAGAGCGCCGCCGAAGTGCGGTGTTCAAATATAGATACCGTTCAGCATTCCACATACATACAGATCGCGTGGCGGTCTCAACCATATACGTACGCCCCATTGCACTGACTAGTAGGGGCTGCATGCCGCTTATTGTCACTGCATGCCGTCAATGCAACTCGGCGATTGCAAAGTCGTCCGCGCGCAGCTTCGCGCACGCGATCTGTCATATTTGACACGTGACCGAGGGCAGTAACAGTCCGCTAATGCGTAATCGCTCGAAGCGGTTAGTTTCTCAAACTTTCACAAGCTCATTGCAAAAACCGACAAGAGACGGGTAGGACGAGTTTGCCCCCTCAACCTCCCAGACGCACTATGTACGTGTCAGTACGGCGCTCGTACGTGCCGCACAATGTGCTCGTCCTATAGTCCCCCGTACGCTTTTCCCTGTATTTACGCGGTTTTCTTACGGTTGCGCAACTCCTTGGCTACGCGCCAGCGAGCGTGGTACCGAGAACGAGAGCATCGAAGCAAAATTAAAAAGGGCGCTGACTTCCCATGGCAACAACGGACCGAGACCGTACATTAAGGACTCGACGCCGCACTGAGCTGTCGCGGTCTGCTTTCGCGCGACCAGACCGAAAAGGGAGTGCGTTGCGAACCGACGCACGCATGCGCAAAGCTCTGTCGTAAGATGAAAACTCCAGAGGCGATCATACAGAAAAAAAAAAAGAGAGAAGGGAGGCAGTGCAGCAACACGCATAGCAACCATCAGACAACAGAAATAGGGGGAAAGCCTAAAGACAACTAAGCATAAAAAAAGTGCAACGGAACTCCAAAGTATTCTTTCTAACCTGTTTCTCTCTCTCTCTCTCTCTCTCTCTCTCTTTATTATGGACTCTCTGTTGACCATCGCCGGCTATATGTGCGCTAACACACTGCTCCCTCCGTGGTCTTCTCCACTCCGGTCTCTGACTATCCCGTCAACCCCCAACTGCCGGTGCACTCTCGAGCGCGCCGAAGAAAGGAAGTCTCTCAGCTCCTCCTCTGGTCCCTTCGAGCCGTGCGCTCTCACCTTGGCGACCGCCGAAGTGGTCCAGCCATACTTTGTGCATTTGCATCGGTCTGTCATTACTGCATCTGTACATCTTTATGCGTGTTGCTTCCAAGCCGGCTGTGCGAGAGAAAAAAAAGCGTGTCCGTGGAGGAGAGGAGACGGGCCGCGTTTATCGTAAACAAGTGCGCGAATGCGAACAGCTGGTGCGGAATCCCGGGCCCCAGCCTAGTCTGGTCTTGCTTCTTTCTTGCCTTCTATTCCTTTTTCGATGCTTCTTTCTTTAGTTTGTGTGGGGCGTCCTTTACGAGCACCGATGCTTTTCTGGACCTGCGGGAGTCGTTCGCTCGCTATTGAGGTTCGCGGTATCAGGCAGCGAACAATGGAACGTGCAGAGTGATGTCGCTGCCGTCGGTTCACGCGCTGGTCACGTGGGCGCTACGTGTGTGGAGGGAGCCAGACGTATGGAGCCACATTTTTCAATCGGTCGCTGTCGGCGATAACTTTCGTGTTTGACGCGACGAATGGTGGCGATGCTTTACTGTTTAGCATGTACCATTGAACAGCAGTCATCACTGATAGCTGTCGCTTCGCATGTAGATTTATCGCGTTTCTCGTTTTGGGAACTGTGTGATACACTATTGCTTTAAAATCATGCTTCTCCAGCGAAGTCCTCAAGACGATGCCCAATAGTCTGCTACACAACGCATGAACCATGAGCTAAAATCATCTGCAAAGAGGAGGCAATCGGGCAGCTCTGGAGCTTTAATTTCTGGCTTTTGCTTTCAGGCGCCTCCATCCGCGTTAGATAAGATAGATTGCATGTGGCCTTCAATGGCAACTATGCTTGGACTGAGGCAACATTTGCCGCTGGCGCCGAAAGCTATTCGAATGTTTTCACGTGTAGCCTCTGAATTCAACGGTTGTCCTCTCTTTCTCTCGCTCTCTCTCTCTCTCTCTGTTCATTTTTTTTTTTGCTTCTCTCAATTTACTTGCCACTTTCCTTGTTGCAGGATAGCAAATTGGACAACCGTCTCATTGATTTGCCCTAACTCTCTTCACTTTGCTGTATTTATTCTTATCAATGTGTCCCAGTTGACCACGAAGAACACATGCGAACAAAGCCCCGACAAGGTTAAGGGCACTCGCAGAAATACAAAAATAAAGGAGGGGAAATAGCTGCTCAAGTTTAAAGTGCCATTAATTTTGTTCGTAGACGTGCTCATCTGTCAACTAAGAGCGCATTCTGCTCGAAGAGACAGATAGGGAGTGGCAGAACGCGAAGCAAACACTAGAAATAACTGCATTGTACAAAGAAAGAGAGCGAGGGAGAGGGAAAAAGACGAAGAACAAGGCAACGTAATAGAGACGTGTGCCAATGTATTACAATGTTGCTATAAGATCGTGTTCTCAATGAAGATATTTCGAACAATACGTTGCATGAATGCAAGCCATCTCTGCATTAAGCGTACGTCCTTTTGGATTCATGGAATATGCAGTTAGACCATGCATTTAGTAAGAGATTGCAAATGTTGAGCGGGACAAGTCTTACGAGTGGATGACGAGCGTATATCTATTGTTGGAAACTGAGATAGATGTCTAGATAGCATCTATAGACTACAATTAACGTTGGACAAAAGTGAGAATAATTATGTGCCGTGTCTAAAGACCCAAGCAACGCCGACAGAAAAAGAATGATTTGACAGGTACGGCAAGCCTAAAACAATCACATTATCTTCGGGCCCCTTTTATTTACGCTCACAAAATAGTGCGTGAGTGGATAGATTGAACTTATCATGGCGGAGCTTGCGCATAAAATCTGGAGGATCTCGCAAAGCAGAAGATTGAGTTCCATCTTACGCAAAACACACGCACACAAAAAAGAAACGAAGTTAATAAATTCAATGACCTTTATTATGTATCGAGTATTACGCAGAAGATGTCTCAGTAACTTAGCCGACGCAAAAGCAGTCTGTTGAGTCCATACGTGAGTTCCCAATTGTAGGGTAACCAACTGGGCACATCCTTGGTTAACCTGCCTGCCTTCGTTTCTTTCTCTCCTCTCCACGAACAGTGTGGGCGACGCAAGTTTTCGCGAAAGAGGTTGCAGAAGCCTGTAAGCCGACTCTGCACGACTTGTGAGTGCGCCGAATGCCGTGAGGCATTGTTTTGCGCAGTTTCTTTAGCTGATAGTTGCCCAGTGAGAGAAAGTGAGCTATTTATACAATCCCGGAGAAGTACCTAGTGTGCTACTCCACGTTGACACTACGGAATGATAATGATATGCACTGTGCGCGTCCTAGATGCTCAACATGCACAAAACAAACCGCAACATACAACATACAAGCTAAAGTATTTCATTGAGACCAATGTATCTAGGGAAGGTTAAAGGTGCTTCCATTGCGCCTGACGAATACGCGCAGCTTTAGTGCGCGGGCAAGGTAAGTGTTTGTTTGTTTGCTTCGGGTGTGGCCAAAGTGAAGTTACCTCTAAAGTATGCCTGTACTTGTATATTTATGGCTTTAGTACAACGTAGGTCAAGGCATGTCAGTAACTTATAAATATTCAGTGCGGAAATTAAAGGTGTTCTTTACATTGTTACACCACACGTTACACCAACAAGAGCAAATATCTACAGTGATGTTCTTTCTAATGTGAATCGACTGTGAAAGCCGATTAAGTGGACTATGTGGGCTATGTCTTCCTATACGTTTCATGCAGAGCACACTGGCGATCTTATTCGTCTAATTTTAAATAAGTATTTGCAGAGCCAAGCTATCTTCAGAGCAACCAAGCTACCTTCATTCGAAGCAGTGATGAACACAATACCGAGGCTCCTCCTCTAACTAGTGATGAAGTTAGAAGGGCCTTGCGACACATGACCAGGGGAAAAGGGGCAAGAGAACATGGATTAACAGTTGATTTAGTCAAAGATGGAAGTGATATCATGCTTGAAAAGCTTGCAGCCCTTTATACGCAATGCTTCAAGATTTGAAGCGTGCCTGAGAGCTGGAAGAATGCCAATATTGTACTAATGCATATGAAGGGTGATACTAAAGAATGTAAGAGTTATGTGCCTATTAGCTTGCTTTCAGTATTGTATAAAATATTCACCAAGATAATTTCCAACAGATTCAGGGCAACACATCAATCCACTAAGAGAACAGGCTGGCTTCAGGAAGGGATATGCAACAATCCATGTCAGCAATCGGGTAATTGCGAAATCTGCGGAGTATAATCAACCTCTCTATATGGCTTTCATAGATTATGAAGAGCCATTTGATTCAGTAGAGATACCAGCAGTCATACAGGCATTGTGTAATCAAGGAGTACAAGAGGCATACGTGAATATCTTGGGAAATATCTACAGGGAATCCACAGCTACTTTGTTTCTCCACATGAAAAGTAGAATATTATCTACCAAGAAAGGATCAGGCAAGTAGAGACAATCTCTCCAATGATATTCACTCCATGCTAAGACTTATTCATGGTCTTACACTGATAAAAGTTAAGAGTGAGGATTAAAGGCGAATATCTCTGTAACCTTAGGTTTGTAGATGACATTGTCCTGTTCAGCAACACTGCGAACGAATTACAACATATCATAAAGGACCTTAACCGAGAAAGTGTAAGCGTGGGATTGAAGATTAAGATGCTGAAGACAAAGGTAATGTTCAATAGTCTGGCAAGGAAACAACAATTCATATTCACCAGTCAGCCTCTAGAGTCTGTACAGGAGTATGTTTATCTAGGTCAGTTATTCACAGGAGACACTGATCATGAGAAAGAAATTTACAGAAGAATAAATATGGGTTGGAGTGCGTGCACCAGGATTTACCATATCCTGACTGGGGGCTTAGCACTGTCGTTGAAAAGTGTACAACCATTGCATCCTATTGGTGCTAACTTGGAGGTTAACAAAGAAGCTTGAGAACAAGGACCGCACAAAGAACGGTGGAACGAAAAGTGTTAGGCGTAACGTTAAGTGGCAGGAAGAGAATTGTGTGGACTAGAGAGCAAACGGGGACAGACGATATTCTAGTTGACATTAAGAAAAGAAAATGGATCTCGGCAGGCCATGTAATGCGCCGGTTAGATAACAGTTGTACCATTAGGGTTACAGAATGGGAGCCAAGGAAAGGGAAACGCGGTCGAGGACAGCAGAAAATTAGGTGGGGTGATGAAATTAGGAAGTATGCAGGCGCAAGTTGGAATTAGCTAGCACAAGATAGGGTTAATTGGAAATCGCATGGAGGGGCTTTCGTCCCGGGGTGGGGGGCAGCGGACATAAACATAGGCTGATGATGATGATGACGATGAGTTAGTGTTTGTGACACTTATCCGAATGTGGTGCAAACATGACCATGAGACATTTTGACCAGTTAAGGGTGCCAGGACGTCACTTAAGATCACGAATGCGGGAGTCGAGGTACTATAAAAGTGGAACGGTAATACACGCTACACGAATGCAGTGCCTTCCTGCTATGAGAGCATGGCTTATTCAGGCATCGTCACATTTTGCCTTTATAAACCATCAGGCGAAAGCATTCCTTCGCAGGATTTGGTTCACTTGGACACAATAGTTGGTATGTAGCTTACTGCGAAAAAAAAGAAACAAAAGAGAGTGTGAAGACGGAACACAGAAAAGCAAGAATAAGTTATAACCTGCTTATTGCTTTCTGGGCATTTTCGTCTTCACACTGTATTTCACCATAAGCATTGAGGTTTCCCTATTATTCTGAACGCCTTCCGTCTGTTTTGCAAACGGAATTAAACTACTACTTCTAGTTCGTCGTAAAGTTTACCTTCGATATAAATTAAGTAGAAGTCAGGCAGAGTGCTTCAATGGCTACATATCCTCTTCGGCCATGTCAAGACAGAGGGAATGGTGCGCTCGATCAGAGTCCACGTGGTGGGCTTTAGCCAAGAAGATAGGTTTAAATGAGTGCAGGAGTCGGATGAATGGTTGTGCATAGATAAAGTGCCATTGGACGTAAATTTCGTCGAATTTCATCGAAAACTGGGACATTTAGTTGCTATGGGCGCCTTCGTAGAGCACGATGCTGTATAGTATAATGAATTTTGTGCGATGAGCAATGCCATAGGTTTGGTGTAGTGCTGTAGCTCGTTCTTGTGAAGCTGTGGGTGGCAGTAGCGCGAGAGCAAATTTGGACTCGCTGAGTATCCTCAAGGCGATGGAGAGCTGTGGTGGCGTTCAGTGTACGTTGGAGGTGTGTGTTCTTGAATTCATGCCAGTAGATCGCAAGCACTGAGGTGGTTGGGGAAAATGGAATGGTGCTTTGCTTAATTGTCCCAGATCAAGAGCTTGGCCTCGAGTCGTAGCTAGAAAATTCATGCATGGCAAATCAAATATACACGGTCCGTGAACAGCGAACGCTGAAAGATTCAAAATGCAAATAAGAGATGCGTTCGGCCCATAAGTGCTCTCATGGGATACGGCGTCAACTACGCAATGCCACGGAGCTGCTGGGAACATATGGGTCCCGTAACTAGGGAACCACCCCATCTGGTGCCTGCGTGCACCGTCGATTTATTTCGGGCCCAGTACATGTTGCTTCATCATCATCATCACGGTACAGTCCTTGCACCTCAGGTCTATTGATCCTTAACGGGTAAAGTCACGTGCAATATAACCTACAACACCGGTGCCCGTAGTCGAAGGGGCTCCAAGACTGTACGGCTGCGCAGACAAACGGTAAGTTCCCAACCTAAACACAGCTTCAATTAGTGGTATTTATCAAACCGCTATTTTGCATGTCATAGCCACCGCGCAACCATGGAGACCAAGAACAAGGGTGCTGCAAGTCATATTGCACGCGACTGTACATGTTGATGTTTTCAAAGCTACCCTTCTATTTCCAATTCATTATCCTACACCTAAATAAATATCGTAAGTATGCTTCGTTTCTTCGCATTTGCCAGATTTTCAAGCGTGCCAGATATAGATCCATGCCTGAAAATACAAATGGGCGCGATGTGTGCATTGGTTTGCAGACAGCGCAAATAAACTTCCAGCTCAGTAAATACGGTCTCGAATCGCTGTTCCGATATCGCGTGGAAATAAATAGACATGCCAGTACAAATCACGCCCTCATTTACGGATGTGATTGCATGAAAAGTTATAATTCTTGAGAACGAAAACATAGTTGTAGATAAATTCATGTTTTTTTTTTTTGCCTGGCTTTAAACTACAGAGCTCTCCTAATATGTGCCCGGCTTGCACATGTCATACAAACTGAGTTGATTCATACCAACAAGAAAAATAGCGTGAACGATTTGAAGCGCTGTCCAGTTTTTCGCGTAGTCTTATCCTTTTTTCATTTACGTACTTAGAGCTGAATCTACGAGGGCGAATCAGAAAGTCTTTGCGCCTATTTCTTATAAGCCCAAATAAGGTATATACAGGTAATTACAAGATATACTTGCTATTCTACGTACCTTACACAATTTTTCCACATAGTTCCCCACACCGGTTCGGATATGTGTCCCATCGGAGCACTAAATTCCAGATGCCCCTGTCGTCAGCAGTGGCGTAGCTAGGTCGTCTGGTACCCGGGGCCCATAGGTCTTCTGTCACCCCCCTCCCCGGGTGTAGCCGGGGGAAAGAGGGGTGTCTTCAGTCCGTGGACGTATATGACACCCCCCCTCACTGGCCCTTGCACCCGGGGCCCACGGCCCCCCGGCCCCTCCCTGTTGCTACGCCACTGGTCGTCAGTCAGCGACGCACACGGCCTCCCCGACCACTCATTATCATGCAAGTCTTCACGGCCTTTTGCGAACTCACAAGGCCACCGCCTCACATTTCTCAAAGCGAGACACCTTTCCCCATACGTGGAGTGCATTTCCCTGTGGATTTCGATGGGCGCTCGTCCCTTGCTCCATGGAAAAAGAATCACACTTCGTTGCTCGCACGCCGTGGACATGTGAAGCCCAACCGCCATCTTCGATAGATGGATGGAATGGATGGAAGGTAGGAGAGTCCCCTTTGAAACGGGGTGATGGCAGTTGCCACCATGCTCAGCTTCAACAACTGACAGCAGCGCCATGCCGCGGAGCTAGGAATGGATATGTTCGCATTTAGAGCTGTAATATGGCTAAGGAAAAAAAAAAATAGGGGCAGACTTTCTGATTCGCCCTCGTATGATGATTTTGACTGAACTGTACTTCATTTTTTTTTATTATTGTTAGTTTCCTTGATGGACTCCTTCGACGCAATTGTCTGGTAAGCATACTAACGTGACTGAACGAGTTTTGCAGCACTCCACATGGTATAGAAATTTTGTGCAATAAACTTAGCCGTCCAAGTAACTGTGTCAAAATGCTTCAAGGTTACAATTCTCTTACCCAAATAAACTTAATAATTCAGAAACAATTCGCTAAACTCCGAAAGCTCAGCCCCACACAATCGTCATAATAGACCGTCACTCCATCAATGGATATAAATTGCAGGCTAACAGGCTGTAGCGCCAGATAGAGACAGATACGTTTATTATGATGGAAAACCTTAGAGGTCGGCCTGAATAAAGTTTTTGACCTGCTACTCAGCAGGGGAGAAGTGAAATGGGAGTACAATGAGAAAGAGAGGGAGAAAAGTGTTAGCGATGAGAATGAAATGGTGGTTATTCCATACGAACAGCAAGGACTCACCAAAGTTTCAAATCCAGAATACTCTTGCGCAATGCAGAAGTACTAACTCAATGAGGCCACGGAGGACTAGTTTTCACGGGTCAGGCTAAAATAAATATTTCGTACATCATCAGCCACTTCGGAGATTCCCCGTATGGCTTGCGTGTTTTATAACACTGCTTCAAGGTTCCACAGCTTCAAACTGATAATTTAGTCAGCGTGATATTGTCTGCTAACCTTCCCGCTTATCTCACATGTTGGAGCGGCGGCTGCCAACGTCCCGCAGTTTAGGTGTGCTCGATTTCTGGCTTCGAATGAACACTTTTCTGATTGGAAACGTTCCTTTGGGAGCGACTAACTTGGTTCCCGTTGTAGTATCCTTTTACAGTGTATGAGTTTGAAGGCAGCTAGTCCCGATACTCTGTCCGATATGCGGTAGGTGCTCCATTAGAAATGTTCCGCCGAAGTACATCTTACGTTCAGAGTAGTTCAAATAAGACGTGTTACACATCCGCGCAGATCTCCACCCCATGACAACAGGCAGCAGCAGCATTCCGCTGGGCGTTAGCGAAGCAATATGTCTCCGTGCACAGATTCCGAGGCGCCGCGGTGTTTCCACGCACGTCTCCATATTCCCTTACTTACTTATTTATGTCACCATCACTATATTATAAGCACGCTTTTCTCTACGGCTCGACGCGTGTGCGGAACAGCTGTTGTTGTTTTGCGGCTCCGCGAGCGGCTCCGCAGGCAGGGAGAGAAGCGAGGAGGAGTATACGGCGTGATGCCTTGAGAGTCTGCCTTCCCCTTCGGAGTGAAGAGAGAGAGAGAGAGAAAAAGGCAAAAGTGAGAAAGGAGCACAACCCCGGAGCCCGAGTCACCTATGCAGCCAGCCGCGTCGCCGCACTGCTGTTACTAAGGCCGTGTCACGTGACTCTAATTCCTACCTCTCCTTTTTCTTTCTTTGTGACCTCACTTCCGCTTTTCTCCTCCTCCGCCTCTATCCCGTTCCTAGCGCCGCCTATCGCCTGTCGGAAGCACAGGCGGCAGCCGCGGCATCTCCTGTCAGTCGGTCTTCGCCGCGCCGCCAATGCGGTCAGCGCGGCGAACGTTGTGAGGCGGCAGCTAAGAGGTGAAGCTGTCGCAGTGGTCCACAGTAGCATTCAGGCGCAGCGAGAACGCGACCGAAGCCATCTTTGCGGCCCTTTTTCGTCTTAGTTTGTCTAACTTCTTGTTCATTTCTCTTATTTCCTTGAACACCACGTCTGCTTCATTTACTCTTTTTTTTTCTCTTTTCTTTAAATTTAGCTTTTACAGAAGCATCGTGGCCGCCATTTGCAAGCACTGCAAGCGTGATGAAAATCTTAGCGTTTATCTTATGGTCTTATCATCCTGCTTATGAGACAGTTCCGCCGACAGTTCCTCTAGTTATCCAGCTTATCGCTTGATGATGAGAGAGGAACTGCCTGCAGAACTGTCGATGCTGGGAACTAGCCGCCAGCATAACGATCATGGGGTCACAGGGAGCCAGCATCCCCATTATGCCTTCATGTCATTCACATGCACTTAAATAAATAAAGAAAAATGTAATGTGCCACTTTAGAAGTTATTTAACTGTCACGGAAATCAGCGTTAGGTTGCCCGATTGCGACAAAAATGACTTCGAGGAATCCCTACTGAGTGTGCACGTTGCCGTAATTACAACAACGCCTCTAAAAGTATTTATTTTTTGTTCTTTTTTGTGAGGAGCAGTTTATTCCAGGAACCAAGTTTTGCGCGACAAATTGCAGGATGAGTCGCAAAGCTCTTTACGCCGCCAGCAGTTGGGTGCGATGGCGATATCCGTAGAACTAACAGAAACTGCTTGCTCCCAATTGTTTTACAGCGTTTTAAAATTTGTGGTAAAATCTGCGCGGATATTGATGAATTAGTGCCCAATGCGCGTCAGCCAACTTTTATTCAATGCCCCTGCCTGTAAGTCACCGCCATTTGAGAGCTCTGCGCATAACATGTGATGATAAATTGTGGCCTTCATCTTTCTCGAGCTACACGATACTTTTTGCGGCTCGTAGTCTAGTGGCACGTATTGTGAAACTCGGTACGATTGGTTGCATCAGCCAGTTAAGGTCGCTGTTTTTTAGCTGTAGAGTATCGGTATATCTAGAGCATTAGTGAGCTTTACCGTAAAGCATGCTTGCTAACATAGCTTTTATATCAGAAGACGTACAGAAAAGAGGGGAGGGGGGTCTACGTCTTGCAGCACTGGGTTTAACTAAAACGTGTGCAACTTAATGTTGCAATGACTGACTGCACACGCCGGTTATCTGCTCTGTACCGTTATATATGCATGCACCTACCAACACACGCCATAGTCCTCTGTGTAAACGTGTCGCATCAAAGTTGTGATAACGAAGATATTTCTGCGCATTTCTTTTTTTCCGAAGAGGAGATGCGAACGACACGAGAAAGCTTCTAGCGGTGATTGATCACGGCACACTTGTTGCCGGCTGCGTCCATGGGTGTACCGTTATACATCTCTACAGGTTAAACATCCTGATTATGACTCCAACAACAACTATTCCTTTCTTTCGCCGTGTAGAAATAAAGAGCAATGCAGATTGCTTTATGACGTCTACTTTAAGTAAAGAAATAAAGAACCGAATGAAGAACTACGTCGTGAAGGTCTTGAACAATGAGCGCCGCACTTCGTTACGTTGTGGTAACATCGCTGCTCCCTGACGTGAACGCAGGTGGTTCGCCGACGATGCTATAAACTAAACTATATATATATATATATATATAAATAAAATATATATATATATATATATATATAAACTAAAAAAAAAAATGCCAGGCCGTTTTCAACAGCGAGCGGCTCAAAGCAAGAAGATTACGTAAAAACTTGCAGTGCTAATTGCTTCAACATGCATTGAAACCGCGTTGGTGCAGCCAGGTCAATTCTTTCTCTCATACCGGGCTGGGCGCGCATTTACGCTGCACACCACTGCAAGCGATGTCCTTGCCGAGAAGGCAGGTAAGGCGCGTTGCGCGCACTGTACAGAGTAGAACAGGCAGCTTACGCACGCACTGACTGTGTCTTCCCTTTGCTAAGCTGAGCCGTTTGCGGTACGGTCGTGGCACCGACGGCTGCTGCGCATGGCTTCGTCGTATTTCCTGTCGCTAGGCGCTCGGAAAGTGCAACCTCGAGCGTTGCGCGCGAACATCACGCCCGCATAGTCGTAATTGCTCGCTCGTGCAGAACCGACGTCGGTTAATTGCGCTTTCAGCGTTCCACCCCTTTCCCACTCTTTCACACACGCGCACGTATATTCAGCCGGACCTCCTCTCCCAAGGAGGCTTTCTCATTCAATGTCGCGTCCCCTTAATAACGCGCAACCAACAACTATAGAAAGAGGCGGGCCCGAGTATCCGACGGAGAGACGTGAGGAGAACAAACAAGTTATTCCTCTGGAACAAACGATCATTACCATTTCCTTTTTCTCGCCAGACGTTAGATACACCCCTCATATATTCTCTCGGGGCGACCCCGACGCGATCGGAGAGATATCTGTCGCAATCGGAAAAAAAGAAAGGAGGAGGGAGTGGAGGGGACGGGGGTGACCCAGGCCGCGTGCCGAGATCAGGCAACGCCGCTGCGCGATCTCTCGAGATATCGCGCCGCACGAATGCAAATGACGACCGTCTCTGCCGCAGGCGCTGTCCGCGCGTCTGACGCAAACTTCGGACAGCGTTTGGTAAGCGATTCGCACAGACGGTACGCGTGCCGGCACAGTAGCCAAGTCTCTTGTATTTACTTGTTCGGAGTAAAACATGCCTCCTTCGCGCGCGTGTATGCGTTGTTCGTATTAGGCAAGGTTGAACCGTGCGCATATCGCAAAGGCTGCAAAGAATGGATACGAGGAGGGCAGTTGAAGGGTGCGATAGGATGTTTCTTTGAAAGAGAGGGGCGCAAATGAGAGAAAGGCAGAGAGCTTAACCAGAGTTACAGCCTCCGGTTTGCTACCCTGCACTAGGGGGAGGGAAAGGGGAAGTAAAGACGGAAAAAAGGCTTTATGTATGTAAACTTGATCGATGTGATCTCGCTTTCTAATGCACAGCTCAGCGCGTTTCGTTCGCTAGCGTGAAGATGATAATGGCGAAATTTATGCAATTATCAGCGATGTGAATGCAACGACAAGCGGACAGCGCCACTTCGGATAACAAACACAGATACAGTCAGTATAAATGTACAGATTACCTTGATTTATACGTACAGCCCGGCTACTAAAAAGCCTTATTGAAGCAATAGGTAGAGAGGAATGTAGATAATATTACAGCAAATGGACGAAGACACGAAGAAAAGTGAATACCTAAAAACGCCAATTGCGTCATGTGACTAACACTTACGATATGCATAGAGAGATGTAGTGAAAATAGGACGGGAAAGTTGAAACCGACCAAAATTTTTCTCGCGTTTCGTTTGCAACTATTTGTATAGTAACATAGTTGACATGTAGCACACCTTGTATGGTTAATAGATGACTGAAATGATAAGGCAATACATTGCTCATAATACATTATACTACCTAAGGGTGCACGTCCAGATTCTTCCTTAATATCAGTGTGCACGCTACACTATTTTTTTTATTTATTTACATCCGCATTGATACCTGCTTGTGGAGGGCATCGTTCAGTATTTCACAGTAGTTGAAAGTAGTTGCAATTGTCCTAACACTACACGGTCCCAGGGGCTCATGTTTTCTTTTTTTCATGGAGCAAACGGCAGTGAACAAAGGGACGTCTCCCATAGTTCGAAAAAGGAAGATTTTGTAACTCATAGAACGGAGTTTTATGCTCATGCCGCATGTTGTCACCGCTACGGTGGCTGACCAAAGGCAGCGTAAACTCGTGAAGTATTTACCGAAATGTGATAACTGTCACTGATTGCTTTTATGGAAGGTAAAATAAAATCCAATCAATAAACAACGCGTACGGCAATGTCAAGCGTCGTGCCAACTTTACTCGCTATCCCCGCTTTGCCCATTCTGGGTGCTTGCGTCGGTGAGTGACGAAAGGGTCACCATCATTGGAAGGACAATGGCCTTCTTGCCTGACGTTTCTAGTTGCCACTATCCTGAGTGAAACCATCCTACCCTTGCAAATTTTGCAATCTCCTCAGTCACATTTTTTTTTAAGGAATATTTTTGCGAGATATCCCGCGAGGCGCTTCATGTCATGTACTTCGGCACTGACGCCCACGATCTTGAGGACTGCGTTGGCTGATCGTTTCTTGGGGTTAAAGGAAGTCTCACGCGTTTCCTCATACGCGATCAGGACACGGAAGAAAACGGGTAGCCCTTTTTGCGACGTGTGCATCTTGGTTGAGTGCTGATCTCCAATGCTGTTCAAACAAACCAGGACGTCACAGTTCTCTTATCTGGCTCGATACCTGCGCAACACGTATCTCACAGAGGAAGGCGTGAAATGGAGCCTGGATGCATCGCGTTATCTTCCGGGTGTTGCCTTCGCACCTCTCTCGTCTCATTGACACTGTCGTCATCGACAACTGGCGACGCGGGGAGGACATCCAGCCAGCGGTTTGCAGCTCTCTAAGGCAATCTAAGAGCGATTAGCGCTTGCGTATCAGGGGATTTGGCGTCGAAGTTAACTCAATTCTGCCCACAACCAACGAGTGTTATAAGCCGCCGTGGGAAGAGCATTGTAATCGTTGAGCACGTCTTCTACCGTAATTTGGTCAACAGAACTCTGTCTTGTAATATTAATGGCTATGCAGAGAGCTCTGTGCGTTATTCAGAGCGCTACTGAATGATAATGTACCGATCACTTCGTCGAAAACATGCGTAATATAGCGTCATTCGGCACCGCCGACAGTTGCCTTTCTATCAGAGTCATCCTCGCACACGTAAGTCATACGTTTTATATAATTATTTAGTCAACTGAGTAAGAGAGTGAAAATTTTATCGAAATTCCCGGCGATTTGGGCGGGGTGTGGCCATAAGCACCCCAGCCTAGGTGAGGGCTGGGGTCAACTGAGGACCAAAATATATATATATCCAATAAAATCACCGCATAACTTCAATTATCAATTTCGTAAAGGCATAAAACGTTCGCTCGGCACTCTTTGTCTCAATGCTGGTGCTGCCTCGTCACTGGATACACACGAACTTAACGGTCGAGTCGAAGTTCTCGACCTGCTTCTGATTTTTTGACGCCCTCTTATCTGAGCTTGCGCTCACCCATAAAAGGTGTGTACGACAGAAGTACTGCGCTGTAAATGTCCTTAACAAACTGCAGCGAGCGGCCTCAAATGAGTGAACAGTTACAAATAATTTACGTCAAGAAACGTACCGCTCGTGCTCTCGCAGAGCACATTCAAGCTGTAGTGTGTGACGTAGAAATACGCTATATCTTACACACGCTCCTCACGAAGAGAATACCAGAAGGCACGTCATAAACCGATCCATCGATCTCGTCTGAATTTTGTGGAGAAACTGAATTCGTAGACGCGCGGCGCTTTCGGAGGTCAGCGCTCTGGCGTGGCTATTTTTTGCGAAAGATCAGAAAGCGGAGGAGGAAGACGCGTGTATACACCCCTATGCCTGACCATTATAGCAAGTGTTCACCAAGACACGATATAATCGCGGCGCCGTACGAAGCTGCTCGTTACAACATATATTATTCAGCGCTATTCACAGAGCGAGGCCGGGCCTTCAGCCTCCAGAGACCTTCGATCGCTTTCTGCGTTGTCTTGTTTCGCCACGTAAGCGACTATCGGTTAACAGGGAGTGCATTTGGGCCGGTTGGTACATATTGGACATTTTATCAAACAGCAGATTCTCTTGACGGCGCGACAAAGGACGAAGTGGACAGGCAACAGATTTCCTTTCCGTGTCCTGTGTCACGCTGTTAAACATCTGCTGCCTAACAAGTGACCGTCGGTGCCCCAGTGTTACGTCCCTCTTTAGTTGCGTCCGCGAGGAGCTTCACCCGTCTCCACGCAGGTCAACTCGGCGATGAGCCTATTGCATGGCGTTTCACGCGCGACCGCGCATGCGTGCCGCTTACAGCGATCGCCTCTTAAAGCCCAACCACACGCGGTGAATCGTGCGCGCCTGGCTGCGCGTCACGCGTCTGCGAGGCCGTACGCGCCTGTCCTACGCGTCTAGAGAGGGCAGACGCGCAGGAAACGCGCGCGTCAAGGAGGTCTTGATCTTGGGCGTCTTTTTGAGCGTACGCGACGGAAGTGGCAGCTTGTGCACCGACGTCACGTGGGCCGCATGTACACTTCCGGCGGTTCGGAAAGGTTGTTGAAGTTTCAGAATCGCGCGGAGACGCCGGGAGTCGCTGCTGGTTTCGTGTCAATAGAGCACAGAGGCTATGGAGGCGATCAACAACGAAGCGCTGATCGCCTGCGTTGAGGCTCGACCTGCGCTTTGGTAGCAGGCGAAACACGAGCGCCACTAGAACAAGCACTTGACGAGGTGGTCGTGGATCGTCATGCCCAACGCTGCCGAACAGGTGAGTGCTCGGAATTTTATACGGGCGTCACAGCGGAGCAGTTTCAATCGCGATCGAGCCCGATCGGGGTCGGATTTTGTGATCACGATTGCCTGTACCGCGCAATGTGCGTAGAACCGATCGTGATCGAGAAATGTGATCGCGCTCGATCGCCATCGAAAGCCTAGCTGTGTGGCACTCTCTCATCAGCCGACTCGCCGATGTCGAAAACGCGTTTCATCTGTGCAGATGACGTTATCACAGCGCTGTAGAAGTGATGGAAGTCCCTGGGGAATAATTTTCGGCGCCTGGGAAGACGCTTCAGAAAGAAAAGAGCCGCGCCGTGCCAGTCGACGTTCACGACGACGTCATCTGGCTGTTTTTCGACCAGATGATGTTTCTGCGCTACACAATGGAGTGTAGACCGTAAGTGATCTTGAAGTTTCCACCTTAGCCGGCGTGTTAAAAATGAAACACGGGATTTTAGTGCTTTCCCTTTATCACGTTGACCGGTGATGCCGTATGTTTGTATTATAGCTGGCAATGCACCGCACTTATGGGCATCGACTCAAAATTGTGCTTACACAAGCAAGTCGACATACAGTATGCATTATATTCAGCTTTGTCTAATTGGCGATAAAATATTTGTGCTGCATCGCCGCTCCGATTATTGCATATTTCGTTAAATGTGATCCGGTAAGGGGACATACAAGCAGTACAAGAATAGCTTTGTATATTTATTTAGGTACCCACAAAACCAGTTTGGCTTTGCAGTGTGGAGCAGAGAAAGCAGAAATACAGGTACAAAATAACAAGTAAAATAGCACTTAAAAACCTAACAATAAAGCATAAGACAGAAGTACAGAGGATATCGCATACAAATTAGCAGGATGAATAAAAAGGGCTTGCATGATGCACACACAAAAACAAAACACAAAACATGAAAGTAGTTTTTTTTTTATTCTGTGCACTGATCCTAGAAGGCAGCGTGCAAGTCAATGGACAGTATTTAACTGAGTATTGAATGTTGCTATATTCATGTGTACCTTGGGCGGTTCAATGCACAGTTTTAATTTTGCATTTTGTTGCTTGCCAGCAGTGTGCAAATTGGTGCTTCATCACAGACCCTCAAATATTACCTAGCTTGCTTAGGGATACATTCAGTGTCATCATGCTGTAGGAATAAATGCGCCATAGTACTGACGACATTGTCAGCTGTGTAATTGATAATTCTTTTTGTGTCTGCTCAGCAGTGTCCTTACCTAATTATCAGCCTGCAGATATTCTGCAGATCCCAGGTGCTGTGGTTTAAGCGAAGCTTTCACGATGTTTGTAGAGAATGCTGTTCCTGCTTAGCAAAATTTTCAAGGAAGGACTAGATGATCCAGTTTAACACATTTTCACTGTGCAAAAAACGATTATTGAAATTTTACATGCTAAAACCACGATCTAGTTACATTATTTTAATTGGTATTTGCATTACGTCCAGTACTGGTCACTCGTGCAACACAGTAGCCAGTAGTCAGCTGGGATGACAATGGTGCAACGACTGCATTAATATCAGTATGAGGCGAGCTATTTGGCAAGACAGTAGGAGCAGCGGTAGGAAAGTCCAGAGAAGAGGCAAAAAAAGCTTGGCTGTAAGAAACCTTCTGGAAGGGTTTGCTCGCTAAGGTCAGCTTTGCTGGGCCAAAACACCCTTTACAAGGCAGATGGCAAGAAGACAAACATTATTAGACGTAACTTCGTAAATACAAACAACAAATGCACTGACTACTACGTACACAGCTTCACACCATGTTTAGACGTAAATTCAGTTAAGAAAAACAGTTTAGAATGAGATGAAGTTTACAAACAAGTGAAAGGAAAACAAAGTTACAAGCCAAGAACGTTTCAAGTAGAAAAACTAGAACAAGAGAGAGCCTTATACTAAAGCAAGACCTAACAGTACTACTACTCTATGTTTAGAGAGTGCAAGCATAGGTCTTTCAACATGAAATTTATTAAGTGGTTTTACTGAGTAAATGTAGTGGAATGCTTCCTGCTAATTATTTCAAAACTGAAACATTCCAAATATCATGCACTGTTTTGAGTAGAAGTAATCACTAGGCTTTAGGCATGCAGATCTCGTAAGAACTGCTTAAATGCATCACAAGCAAAAACAGAAAAAGGTACAAAAGCTACACTTACGCGCATGCAGAAACTGTTCATTCTGGTTGTGTAGGCAAGCCACTTTTGTCCCTACAAAACTGATTCAGAGCTTCAGTGTACTCTAATAAAATCACACACTAAAACAAATGTGGACGGATTTGAGCCTTCATATATTTTTGCATCCAGACTGGCACGTTATTTACACATTGACAGTATGTGCAACCCTTATTACGCTCACATGCAGGATGTCCGCCAACCTTCCACCAGTGCCCCCATCGAGTGAGGAGGGAAGTGCTGCAGACATCTTAACAAAAAATGTGCCAGTTTTCCCATCTGGCAACACTTGAAGTGCCATCACCGTCAAGTGAAGAGTCACAAGCACCAGCATCGACTCTGTCTTCGGCGTCGCATGAGTCTGTGGAGTCTCAGGACATTTTGGAATCTCTTGAATCACCGATGTTTCAAGAAGTTCTGGTTCCTGAGGATTCTTAGGCACACCACAGCAGTCTGCAGTCAGAAGCATCGCTGGCTTCAGCAGGCAGTCGTAGGCTGGATACGTTAGGAAGCATTGCTTCTGAAGCAAAGTCAAGGGGGAGGAAAAGGAAAAAGAAAGATTAGAGTCAGTTAATATTGGAGGAATTAGGCAATGTTTCAAGTGCAATCAAAAGATGCAAACCACAGGACGACCTCGAACTTTTGCCGTCTCTCTGCTCAAACACATTAGAGAGGACAGTGAGGATACGCATTTCGACTTGAAAATTAAATTGATGCAAGTAGGAGAGTAATTCAAAGATTAATGTTTTTTAATGTATACTTTTTGTATAATAAAGCCAAGAGACAATGAAACAAAAGGAAATCATTGATGAATTGATTTACTTTATATCGAAATGGAAAAATAAGGAGGGAAATGAAAGTATATAAAAAGGTAGCTTCCCACTAATGGGAGACGAACCCACAACCATTGAATTATGCTTGCATTGCTTTACCAGTAGAGCTGCAGCAATGGCTATCCCTCTGCAAACTTTCTTGGGCCTGAATGTGCATGTACTAGATCTCACCCTGGTAGTGTTAGTGCTACTCGTGCAAGAACACTTCAAGAGCCTAATCTAGTACACATAAACATTCTATGAAATTGATGATGGAGTAGCCTCCAGCTCAATTGGTTTGGTTTTAGCTCCCACCAGTGCCAAGTTATATTTTGTCCAATTTCCCTTCTCCTTGTGATGTTGACATTACAAATAAAATGACAGTTATTTTCCTTTATGCTTTATATACGTTTCCTTGTCTGTTGTTGTCATGTCAAAGCCCCTCAGCTCTTCTTTTTTGTTCATTTTACATTGTGTTGTATCCGTATTTTTTTGAGGTATTCAAGAATTTCATAAAGTTGATATCTGTGGGCCTGGTTGGCTGGCCATTGCTGCTGTAGAGATGTGTGAACATGTTTTAGCAACACACCTACGAAAAAAGAAGCACTGACTTGCAACTAAAGGTTTGTTGTTGTAAGACAGATGTTTATCGCTTTCATCTGTGTTTACTCATTCAGCCTGTCTTGCAGCAATGAACCTTTCTGAGTTCACCACCTGTGCATGTAGAGTTTGTGCATGCATGTAGAGATGCCTGTACATGCCTGTAAATAAAAAGAAATGTAATGAACCTTCAACCAGACCCCATTGAAAAGTTCGGTTATATGCTGCAAGTCGTAAAGCCTGTCGGGGCGTTCTAGCAGCGCAAGCATTTTTCAAATTGTTTTATTATTATTAGAAGAGGTAGCAGAAAGGGAAAAGTCTTGCCACCACATAGCCAGGAGGCGAGGTTCACTGCCAACATAGACAACCTCTACCTCTCCCACAACTATCATCCACAAGCCACATTCCTTGCATTTTTTTCCTTTGTGTTCCGTGGCTCAGTTCCAGAGTTGGTTTTGCATGTTCTGCATTGGATGTTTGGCCAAAGTCTTTGTACGTAATCAGTGACATTGAAGGCAGTGTGTAAATGAGACATTTATACGTATTACCCTGCTTCACTGGCAGGAAGCAGGGCTACCTGACGGGAGCCGTGAACAGCATGTGAGCTTTAAAAAATTTCTTAAACTGAAAAAAATGTAAGAAATTTCTGCGGCTGTCGTGCTGTTCTGCAGTTGTTTAATACTTTGCAGGCACGATCGCCACTATATGACTTACACACCACTGCAGAGTCTAGCCGCCTCAATCCCCACACAGTAAGTCAAGGCAACGTCTTTTATGTCTTACCGGGATGCCAAGTAGCTTGAATGCAAGTTGAAAAAAAATTAGTACGCATGTCTCAATTGTAATTATACTAATACTAATTCTCAATACTAATTATGATGACATGATTTTTCTTCACAATGATGTACATGGCTGTGGGGGCCCTTTTCGGGTGACATACGATCAAAATTCATTTGTGTAGGTTAGCTACCAACTTTGTTTAATACTACATGTGCAAGCATACCTCAGTGCATGTTTTACAGGTTGCGCAAGGTCAAAAGCACTGAGGTAGCTTTTGTTAGATGCCAGTCGATGGCAGCTTTTTTTTAGAGTTAGCCGTAACTGTTACACTGGTGATGCAGTAAGTGGAAACTTTCAGTCTCTGTGATCATGCGATCATTTTCTTCTTGTATTTCTTTTCACGCGCATTGTCAGTAACATCATTACTATTTCTCGTTTTGTATCAGCATTTCGTGTCCCATTTTTCTTATTTGTTTATGAGTTAATAAATAGTTAGTTGTGCATAATTCTGTATTCTGTGGAAAGAGAGAAATAAAGATGATTATTAATATATTATTATTATTATTATTATTATTATTATTATTATTATTAGTATTTTTTATGCACGCTCATTGTCAGTCGTTTCCTTCTTTCTTTTGTTTTGCTTCAATGTTTTGTGACTCCTTCCTGATTTGGCTTCCAAAAGGCGGCGGGCAGTAATATGTAAATAAAATAAAATAAATGATACATTAAATGACAAAGAAATGGTGTTCTGTATTCCTCCAATCGCACATTATTACTCTAGGGGCAACTGTCCTTTACCAACCTCAATGCTACAGCAAGTCGTTCTCCAGGCTCCAGGGGTTTCTTGAATGTGGTGCTGCCGTGTGAGGTCCTCTGCTAAAAAGCTCAATAGCTTGTCCAAGAGCTGCGGCGCCTTGCGAAAGAACTTGTAGAAAAATCCGTGGTCATCCTGACGTGTCCGTTGCATCTGTAAAAAATGGTGCATTATTGCCTGGCAGCAAGACCATGCCCTGCCCACATACACGCGCAGGTATCAGGAGCTGTACACTTTTCACTGACACACGTATAGCCACTAGCCATCATTAATTTTACCCCCTGCTTTGTTTATGTGCTTGAATACAAACAGTGGTTCGGCAAAACAGGAGTGCCAGTCAACGGTATATTAAAATCGTGCGGCCACTGCCAAGCAACTTCTGAAATTAGTCGCACAGAATTTTAACCTGCCCCCCAGGTCACAATTTAATTACATTACACTTCATATTCTACACTCACACTTCTGAGAGACAAAAAATATAGGAAATCGTATCTCGTCCACAAGCTTCATATAAGACAACCAACACGTGTAAAAAGGTGTTCTTGAATCTATGTGCTATACTAATGGCACAAATATAACTAGCAGTCCTTAGCTTTTTGTAGGGGTGTGCTAATACCGGAAAGTGGATTTGGAATCGAATCAAATGAAGAAAAAATAATCTGGATATCAAATAAAATATCGAATGGCAGAAAATGTATTACAAAACTTAATCCTTACAAATTTCGTGCAAGAGCGTGCTACACAAGCTCTGTGTAAACAGTATGGTCTACTGTTAATAATGAAGGGAGCTCCAAAGGAGTATTACAGATTTTCTGTTAAATAGAATAAAGCGCTTCTTCCCCTCTCAAGCTGAACAGTTAATGACCGTATGTCGTACGCCATACACGGGTTAGACAGACGGCGGTTGAAACGTCGTGAGGCCTCGTCACCACGTATCCAACATACTATCTGTATGCTTCCGGCGGCTAATCAGCCCGATCTTCGCCTATGCTTTCGCGCTTTCCGAACTACACCCTGCTCTTGTCGTTCCCCCTGTTCGCGTACGTCACGTTATCGTTTCGATCGGTGCTATCAACCTGGACGAACCTTGCACCGACGACGCGATGCTGTTCTGCGAATTGGGCGTTCGCGCGCTGCGAGTACGATCCCCGCATTACTATTTTAACCCTTTCACTTATGCGCGCACTTAAAAACGCTGATAAGTAATTGCTGTCCTAACGAAGATAAGTCCCCATGTCCAAACACTGGCTCCTAGTCCTACCACTGTAGATCATCGAAAGGAAAGAAGTTACTCACAGCCGTAAAGTCCTTCTTCTTTACGCAGTTGAAAGACTGGCCGGACCCACCAACGTAGCCGCAGAGGTCGCAGACGCTTTCTGCGCTCCAGCCGCCTTTGCAAGAGCAGCAGCAGCAAAAGCTTCTTTCTCATGTGGTAGTACATTGCGGAGAGAGAACGCTGATGCCGGCGAAGCAAGCGGCTAAGCAAGAGCTCGGCAGCAACGTCGTGCGTGGTCGCGCGCAGATGTCAGCTGCAGTTGTGAGCAAGCAGACGCTATCGCGCGTGATGTTGATAATTGATGTAGCTTTTCTTGCCATAAGGATGTATAGATATGAACAGCGTGCATTTCTCAACTTAAAAACAATGTACTAGCTCTAACATTGATAAATTAAATAAAAATGGCTAGCCATAATGAAATTAAAGATAAACTTTTCTCAAAGCCAAAGACGACCGTTTCCGCCATCGCTGGGCTGCTGGTCTGTCAGCCCTGTGCTACGCGCAGCGAAACGCGCACGTGTGCGCGTATCGTGTGGCTGGACACCCTTCCCTTCATCACCCGCGTACGCGCACGCAGACGCGTACGCTTACTTATACGCGTAGCGAGACGCGTATCCCTGGCTGCGTGTGGTTGGGCCTTTAAGGCCCAACCACACGCGGTGAATCGTGCGCGCCCGGCTGCGCGTCACGCGTCTGCGAGGCCGTACGCGCCTGTCCTACGCGTCTAGAGAGGGCAGACGCGCAGGAAACGCGCGCGTCAAGGAGGTCTTGATCTTGGGCGTCTGTTTGAGCGTACGCGACGGAAGTGGCAGCTTGTGCACCGACGTCACGTGGGCCGCATGTACACTTCCGGCGGTTCGGAAAGGTTGTTGAAGTTTCAGAATCGTGCGGAGACGCCGGGAGTCGCTGCTGGTTTCGTGTCGATGGAGCACAGAGGCTATGGAGGCGATCAACAACGAAGCGCTGATCGCCTGCGCTGAGGCTCGACCTGCGCTTTGGTAGCAGGCGAAACGCAAGCGCCACTAGAACAAGCACTTGACGAGGTGGTCGTGGATCGTCATTCCCAACGCTGCCCAACAGGCGAGTGCTCGGAATTTTATACGGGCATCACAGCGGAGCAGTTTCAATCGCGATCGAGCCCGATCGGGGTCGGATTTTGTGATCACGATTGCCTGTACCGCGCAATGTGCGTAGAACCGATCGTGATCGAGAAATTTGATCGCGCTCGATCGCCATCGAAAGCCTAGCTGTGCGGCACTGGTATAAGCTGACTCTCTCATCAGCCGACTCGCAGATGTCTAAAACGCGTTTCATCTGTGCAGATGACGTTATCCCAGCGCTGCAGAAGTGATGGAAGTCCGCGGGGAATAAATTTCGGCGCCTGGGAATACGTTTCAGAAAGAAAAGAGCCGCGCCGTGCCAGACGACGCTCAGGACGACGTCATCTGGCTGTTTTTCGACCAGATGATGTTTCTGCGCCACACAATGGAGAGTAGACCGTAAGTGATCTTGAAGTTTCCACCTTAGCCGGCGTGTTAAAAATGAAACACGGGATTTTAGTGCTTTCCCTTTACCACGTTAACCGGCGATGCCGTATGTTTGTGTTATAGCTGGCAATGCACCGCACTTATGGGAATCGACTCAATATTGTGCTTACACAAGCAAGTCGACGCACAGTATGCATTATATTCAGCTTTGTCTAATTGGCGATAAAATATTTGTGCTGCATCGCCGCTCCGATTATCGCATATTTCGTTAAATGTGATCCGGTGAGGGGACATACAAGCAGTACAAGAATAGCTTTGTATATTTATTTAGGTACCCACAAAGCCAGTTTGGCTTTGCAGTGGGGAGCAGAGAAAGCAGAAATACAGGTACAAAATAACAAGTAAAATAGCACTTAAAAACCTAACAGTAAATCATAAGACAGAAGTACAGAGAATATCACATACAAATTAGCAGGATGAATAAAAAGAAAAGGGCTTGCATGATGCACACACAAAAACAAAACACAAAACATGCAAGTAGTTTTTTTTTTATTCTGTGCACTGATCCTAGAAGGCAGCGTGCAAGTCAATGGCCAGTATTTAACTGAGTATTGAATGTTGCAATATTCATGTGTACCTTGGGCACTTCAATGCACAGTTTTAATTTTGCATTTTGTTGCTTGCCAGCAGTGTGCAAATCGGTGCTTCATCACAGACCCTCAAATATTACCTAGCTTGCTTAGGGATTCATTCAGTGTCATCATGCTGTAGGAATAAATGCGCCATAGTACTGACGACATTGTCAGCTGTGTAATTGATAATTCTTTTTGTGTCTGCTCAGCAGTGTGCTTACCTAATTATCAGCCTGCGGTTATTCTGCAGATCCCAGGTGGTGTGGTTACTCGTTTAAGCGAAGCTTTCACGATGTTTGTGGAGAACGCTGTTCCTGCTTAGCAAAATTTTCAAGGAAGGACTAGATGATCCAGTTTAACACATTCGCACTGTGCAAAAAATGATTACTGAAATTTTACATGCTAAAACCACGATCTAGTTACATTATTTTAATTGGTATTTGCATTACGTCCAGTACTTGTCACTCGTGCAACACAGTAGCCAGTAGTCAGCTGGGATGACAATGGTTCAACGACTACATTAATATCAATATGAGGCGAGCTATTTGGCAAGACAGTAGGAGTGGCGGTAGGAAAGTCCAGAGAAGAGGCAAAAAAAGCTTGGCTGTAAGAAACCTTCTGGAAGGGTTTGCTCGCTAAGGTCAGCTTTGCTGGGCCAAAACACCCTTTACAAGGCAGATGGCAAGAAGGCAAACATTATTAGATGTAACTTCCTAAATACAAACAACAAATGCCCTGATTACTACGTACACAGCTTCACACTGTGTTTAGACGTACATTCAGTTAAGAAAAACAGTTTAGAATGAGATGAAGTTTACAAACAAGTGAAAGGAAAACAAAGTTACAAGCCAAGAACGTTTCCAGTAGAAAAACTAGAACAGGAGAGAGCCTTATACTAAAGCAAGACCTAACAGTACTACTACTCTATGTTTAGAGAGTGCAAGCATAGGTCTTTCAACATGAAATTTATTAAGTGGTTTTACTGAGTAAATGTAGTGGAATGCTTCCTGCTAATTATTTCAAAACTGAAACATTCCAAATATCATGCACTGTTTTGAGTAGAAGTAATCACTAGGCTTTAGGCATGCAGATCTCGTAAGAACCGCTTAAATGCATCACAAGCAAAAACAGAAAAAGATACAAAAGCTACACTTATGCGCATGCAGAAACTGTTCATTCTGGTTGTATAGGCAAGCCACTTTTGTCCCTACAAAACTGATTCAGAGCTTCAGTGTACGCTAATAAAATCACACACTAAAACAAATGTGGACGGATTTGAGCCTTCATATATTTTTGCATCCAGACTGGCACATTATTTACACATTGACAGTATGTGCAACCCTTATTACGCTCACATGCAGGATGTCCGCCAACCTTCCACCAGTGCCCCCATCGAGTGAGGAGGGAAGTGCTGCAGACATCTTAACAAAAAATGTGCCAGTTTTCCGATCTGGCAACACTTGGAAGTGCCATCACCGTCAAGTGAAGAGTCACAAGCGCCAGCATCGACTCTGTCTTCGGCGTCGCATGAGTCTGTGGAGTCTCAGGGCATTTTAGAATCTCTTGAATCACCGATGTTTCAAGGAGTTCTGGTTCCTGAGGATTCTGAGGCACACCACAGCAGTCCGCAGTCAGAAGCATCGCTGGCTTCAGCAGGCAGTCGTAGGCTGGATACGTTAGGAAGCATTGCTTCTGAAGCAAAGTCAAGGGGGAGGAAAAGGAAAAAGAAAGATTAGAGTCAGTTAATATTGGAGGAATTAGGCAATGTTTCAAGTGCAATCAAAAGATGCAAACCACAGGACGACCTCGAACTTTTGCCGTCTCTCTGCTCAAACACATTAGAGAGGTCAGTGAGGATACGCATTTCGACATGAAAATTACATTGATGCAAGTAGGAGAGTAATTCAAAGATTAATGTTTTTGAATGTATACTTTTTGTATAATAAAGCCAAGAGACAATGAAACAAAAGGAAATCATTGATGAATTTAATTACTTTATATCGAAATGGAAAAATAAGGAGGAAAATGAAAGTATATAAGAAGGTAGCTTCTCACTAATGGGAGACAAACCCACAAACTTTGAATTATGCTTGCATTGCTTTACCAGTAGAGCTGCAGCAATGGCTATCCCTCTGCAAACTTTCTTGGGCCTGAATGTGCATGTACTGGATCTCACCCTGGTAGTGTTAGCCAACGCTACTCATGCAAGAACACTCCAAGAGCCTAATCTAGTACACATAAACATTCTATGAAATTGATGGTGGAATAGCCTCCAGCTCAATTGGTTTTGGTTTTAGCTCCCACCAGTGGCAAGTTATATTTTGACCACTTTCATTTCCCTTCTCCTTGTGATGTTGACATTACAAATAAAATGAGTTATTTTCCTTTATGCTTTATATATGTTTCCTTGTCTGTTGTTGTCATGTCAAAGCCCCTCAGCTCTTCTTTTTTGTTCATTTTACATTGTGTTGTATCCATATTTTTGTGCGGTATTCAAGAATTTCATAAAGTTGATATCTGTGGGCCTGGTTGGCTGGCCATTGCTGCTGTAGAGATGTGCGAACATGTTTTAGCAACACACCTACGATAAAGAAGCACTGACTTGCAACTAAAGGTTTGTTGTTGCAAGACAGATGTTTATCGCTTTCATCTGTGTTTACTCATTCAGCCTGTCTTGCAGCAATGAACCTTTTTGAGTTCACCACCTGTGCATGAAGAGTTTGTGCATGCATGTAGAGATGCCTGTACATGCCTGTAAATAAAAAAATGTAATGAACTTTCAACCAGACCCCACTGAAAATTTCGGTTATATGCTGCAAGTTGTAAAGCCTGTCGGGGTGTTCTAGCAGCGCAAGCATTTTTCATATTGTTTTATTATTATTAGAAGAGGTAGCAGAAAGGCAAAAGTCTTGCCACCACATAGCCAGGAGGCGAGGTTCACTGCCAACATAGACAACCTCTACCTCTCCCACAACTATCATCCACAAGCCACATTCCTTGCATTTTTTTTCTTTGTGTTCCGTGGCTCAGTTCCAGAGTTGGTTTTGCATGTTCTGCATTGGATGTTTGGCCAAAGTCTTTGTACGTAATCAGTGACATTGAAGGCAGTGTGTAAATGAGACATTTATACGTATGACCCTGCTTCACTGGCAGGAAGCAGGGCTACCTGACGGGAGCCGTGAACAGCATGTGAGCTTTAAAAAATTTCTTAAGCTGAAAAAAATGTAAGAAATTTCTGCGGCTGTTGTGCTGTTCTGCAGTTGTTTAATACTTTGCAGGCACGATCGCCACTATATGACTTACACACCACTGCAGAGTCTAGCCGCCTCAATCCCCACACAGTAAGTCAAGGCAACGTCTTTTATGTCTTACCGGGATGCCAAGTAGCTTGAATGCAAGTTGAAAAAAAATTAGTATGCATGCTTCAATTGTTTGAATACTAATTATGATGACATGATTTTTCTTCACAATGATCTACATGGCTGTGGGGGGCCCTTTTCAGGTGACATACGATCAAAATTCATTTGTGTAGGTTAGCTACCACCTTTGTTTAATACTACATGTGCAAGCATACCTCAGTGCATGTTTTACAGGTTGCGCAAGGTCAAAAGCACTGGGGTAGCTTTTGTGCGATGCCAGTCGATAGCAGTTTTTTTTAGAGTTAGCCGTAACTGTTACACTGGTGATGCAGTAAGTGGAAACTTTCAGTCTCTGTGCTCATGTGATCATTTTTTTCTTGTATTTCTTTTCACGCGCATTGTCAGTACCATCATTACTATTTCTCGTTTTGTATCAGCATTTCGTGTCCCATTTTTTTATGTGTTTATGAGTTAATAAATAGTTAGTTGTGTATAATTCTGTATTCTGTGGAAAGAGAGAAATAAAGATGATTATTAATATATTATTATTATTATTATGTATTAGTATTTTTTATGCACACTCATTGTCAGTCGTTTCCTTCTTTCTTTTGTTTTGCTTCAATGTTTTGTGGCTCCTTCCTGATTTGGCTTCCAAAAGGCGGCGGGCAGTAATATGTAAATAAAATAAAATAAATGATACATTAAATGACAAAGAAACGGTGTTCTGTATTACTGCAATCGCACATTATTACTCTAGGGGCAACTGTCCTTTACCAACCTCAATGCTACAGCAAGTCGTTCTCCAGGCTCCAGGGGTTTCTCGAATGTGGTGCTGCCGTGTGAGGGCCTCTGCTAAAAAGCTCAATAGCTTGTCCAAGAGCTGCGGCGCCTTGCGAAAGAACTTGTAGAAAAATCCGTGGTCATCCTGACGTATCCGTTGCATCTGTAAAAAATGGTGCATTATTGCCTGGCAGCAAGACCATGCCCTGCCCATATACACGCGCAGGTATCAGGAGCTGTACACTTTTCACAGACACACACGTATAGCCACTAGCCATCATTAATTTTACCCCCTGCTTTGTTTATGTGCTTGAATACAAACAGTGGTTCGGCAAAACAGGAGAGCCAGTCAACGGTATATTAAAATCGTGCGGCCACTGCCAAGAAACTTCCGAAATTAGTCGCACAGAATTTTAACCTGCCCCCCAGGTCACAATTTAATTACATTACACTTCATATTCTACAGTCACAATTCTGAGAGACAGAAAATATAGGAAATCGTATCTCCTCCACAAGCTTCATATAAGACAACCAACACGTGTAAAAAGGTGTTCTTGAATCTATGTGCTATACTAATGGCACAAATATAACTAGCAGTCCTTAGCTTTTTGTAGGGTGTGTGCTAATACCGAAAAGTAGATTTAGAATCGAATCAAATGAAGAAAAAATAATCTGGATATCAAATAAAATATCGAATAGCAGAAAATGTATTACAAAACTTAATCCTTACAAATTTTGTGCAAGAAAAGAGGCTGCTACACAAGCTCTGTGTAAACAGTATGGTCTACTGTTAATAATGAAGGGAGCCCCAAATTAGTATTACAGATTGTCTGTTGAATCAAGCGCTTCTTCCCCTCTGACGCTGAACAGTTAATGACCGTATGTCGTACGGCATACAGGGGTTAGACAGACGGCGGTTGAAACGTCGTGAGGTGTTGTCACCACGTATCCAATATACTATCTGTATGCTTCCGGCGGCTAATCAGCCCGATCTTCGCCTATGCTTTCGCGCTTTCCGCACTACACCCTGCTCTTGTCGTTCCCCCTGTTCGCGTGCGTCACGTTATCGTTTCGATCGGTGCTGTCAACCTGGACGAACCTTGCACCGACGACGCGATGCTGTTCTGCGAATTGGGCGTTCGCGCGCTGCGAGTACGATCCCCGCATTACTACTTTAACCCTTTCGCTTATGCGCGTACTTAAAAACGCTGATAAGTAATTGCTGTCCTAACGAAGATAAGTCTCCATGTCCAAACACTGGCTCCTAGTTCTACCACTGTAGATCATCGAAAGGAAAGAAGTTACTCACAGCCGTAAAGTCCTTCTTCTTTACGCAGTTGAAAGACTGGCCGGACCCACCAACGTCGCCGCCGCAGAGGCCGCAGACGCTTTCTGCGCTCCCGCCGCCGTTGCAAGAGCAGCAGCAGCAAAAGCTTCTTTCTCATGTGGTACATTACGGGGAGAGAACGCTGATGCCGGCGAAGCAAGCGGCTAAGCAAGAGCTCGGCAGCAACGTCGTGCGTGGTCGCGCGCAGATGTCAGCTGCAGTTGTGAGCAAGCAGACGCTATCGCGCGTGATGTTGATAATTGATGTAGCTTTTCTTGCCATAAGGATGTATAGATATGAACAGCGTGCGTTTCTCAACTTAAAAACAATGTACTAGCTCTAACATTGATAAATTAAATAAACATGGCTAGCCATAAAGAAATTAAAGATAAACTTTTCTCAAAGCCAAAGACGACCGTTTCCGCCATCGCTGGGCAGCTGGTCTGTCAGCCCTGTGCTACGCGCAGCGAAGCGCGCACGTGTGCGCGTATCGTGTGGCTGGACGCCCTTCCCTTCATCACCCGCGTACGCGCACGCAGACGCGTACGCTTACGTGTACGCGTAGCGAGACGCGTATCCCGGGCTGCGTGTGGTTGGGCCTTTATGCGAACGTGGGCGGTCGAACAGAGCCCGCATCGGCCCACGCGTCGGGTCCGCTTCGCCTCTCGCATGAGGCGGTTGCGCAATGTACATCTTTTGTAACAAGCAGTCGCAGGCGCTTTTACGTGCGCGCGTCCTGGCAAAACGTTACCAGGAGAGAGCCGGAGCAAAATACATATCGCTTAAATAAGCGTTTCATTGAAGTCGAGCCGAAAACTGCCTTGTACGCCGCTGCAATGCCGACGGGGCCGAGCGCGCTAAACCGCAGCCTGAGCAGTGCTTTGTCTTCGGTTCCATCCCGTAAGGCCGTGAATGTGCTGGCTCCAGTGAAAACATGTTTTGCCGCGCGTATCACGCGAGAACGCTTCGTTGAGGAGACGAAAACAGCTCCTTTACCTTCGATAGTGTTAGATTGCTATTCAGTGCAACAGCACTGAGATTTAAAAAAAAGTACGTTTATTAGAAAGCGAGCTGGCTCCTCGCTATGCTTTCGATTAAAGATGAGAGCAACAACGCTGTTGTCAACATCGGATCCTGGTGGACACTCAGTACAAGCGCCAACGGTTATGTTCCTGTTGAAGTAAATCTTTTAACCCACCTTACTTCATTGCGCCCTGTACAGGGATAATGCGCTAGCAGATAGCCATTGATAGCCAGCCGAGCACTTTAGGCCAGTCTGAAAGCGAATAACTTTTGTCTGGCTATTTCGCCCGTTTTCGTGGCTGGTCAGTGGTCGGACTCGGCAAGAAAAACGATCGCTCGCTCGTTGATTCGTTCACTCGCTCGCTCGTTCGTTCGTTCGTTCGTCCGTTCGTTCGTTCGCTCGTTCGCTCGCTCGTTCGTTCGCTCGTTCTACTCGCATACATTCACAATCATCGTCAATGGTTTCTGCACAATTTTTCGCTCTCTAATAGCCTTCCTCTCTCTCATCAACCATTCCGTAAGGCAGAAAAAAAAAAGGCGAACAATTGCGTGACCGCTCCTGTCCGGACGCGATGAACCTTCACCGTTTACACAGCAGGCTCAAACCCTGTTGGTCGGGGCATGGCTTTGCCAGTTGTCACAGCTGCCGACTGTGTACGCGAACGAAAGGAATGCTCCGTTCTGTTTATTTAGGTTCCTTCTGCTGTTTCATAATTTTTGTTTTCGTTTCTAGGACTTTCCTCATTCTGGCCTTTGTTGTGTTCGTTCAGCTGGGAACTATGTGTATTTGCAGCTCGACCCTTTCTTTAATAAAACCATATAACGTGGTTTCTTTTCATTTTCTTACATATTATTTTATATTGTTGTTAGCGCTATGCAAAAAAGAGTAGCCGTCACCATCATGAGGTGACTACGTCTCTTTCATTTTCATTCTCTTTTTATTGTCACCGTACAGCGTCCCCGCTCGCGCAGGGACGCGGTGCGGTGTTTCTGCCGTAAACTGCTGGCATTGCGTACCCTGATTCACGAGTGTAGAATGCGTCCTCCATATCGTTAATTCGGTGCAGCATTGTAAAAGGCAGTGGCCGTTCCCGATTGTGCCGAGCGACGGAACATCATCAGTTCGTGGACCGCGCCGCTATTCCAAGCGGCCCAGCGAGCACTTCGCTAAGGTAACAGTGAGTTCGTAGCAGATATTTTTCTTGAATCGAGAAAACAAAGCGAGCGCTTCTGGGAAATCTGTGAGACTGTGTAACTTTATATGCTTATGCGTGTGTGTGATTAATTAATACGTCTGTACTTGTTCCAACACTATACCTAATCACAAAAGCTTTTAGTTGTTTCTCTGTATTTGCTCTCCATGGATTTGGTGAATATGTACAAGGTGTCCATAAATGTTTACCCTGATTTCAACATTAAATAATTATTATATTTATGATGGTAACGTTTTTTTTTTTATTACAGGTCTACAAGGGAACCCATGAAGTTTCTGTAAAGCTGTGTCTCGTTTAACACTTTGGCCGTTGCCGAATGTTGCAGAATGTGTGATTGAATACCGGTTTGATATATTGTATTTTACTACGGGTGCACATGTTGAAGCGATTTAAACGTCGAACTGTATTACCTGTGTTAAATGTTTATGTAAGGCTAAAACTTAACGAGTAGAGGCATACGTGGTATAACGCATGTTTCACTAACCGTATCCACTTAAGAGATACATTGTTTGCTATCAGGGTAAACATTTATGGACACCCTGTGCTACTGCATACTTTCCCGTGTGTCATCACAGCGAGCCCTATACTTGAGTGAGCACCACGCTCATCGTACAATCCATCCCATACAGAGACACAATGTTCTTCTTTTTCTTTTGTTTTTTTTTTAAATATATGGAGCTTATGAGATTTTGTCGCCTTCAATTGGCTCCGGCTGCTCCTTTTCACATAGATATATTAAAAAGAAATCACTCAAGAGCATTAAAACTAAAGGACAACTCCAAACCACTGCAACACAGAGTCCAGTCACATAAGTACAATGAAGTCCTTCGCTCTGGGTTGAACTTGTGCCACAAGAATTATTGCCGAACATTAGAACAAAAAAAGCCGGCGCTTGCCTTTAATTATTTAATGTTCTTTTTCATTTATGTGCCACACTTTACCATTTAACAAAATATACGTACTTCTTTCGACAGCATTTCTTCTAGTGTTCATACCCGCCGTGGTTGCTCAGTGGCTATGGTGTTGGGCTGCTGAGCACGAGGTCGCGGGATCGAATCCCGGCCACGGCGGCCGCATTTCGATGGGGGCGAAATGCGAAAACACCCGTGTGCTTAGATTTAGGTGCACGTTAAAGAACCCTAGGCGGTCGAAATTTCCGGAGTCCTCCACTACGGCGTGCCTCATAATCAGAAAGTGGTTTTGGCACGCAAAACCCCATAATTTAATTTTTCTTCTAGTGTTCGTGGCTGCGTAGAAATCGTATTGATGCGTCGCATGCTTGCGCCAATGAACAGGAAGACATCAGGTCGACTGTTTTAAAACAACTCGTTCTTCAAGGATAAGTAACTGGCTGTCTGAATAAAGCGGAAAGAAACGTTCAATCCTCGATGCAAAACGAAACCATCAGGGCCGAACTTCAGTTCCTCAGCAAAAATCATAAGCGTTATAAACGTAAGATGACCTGAAACAGCCATAATTGTACTTTACGCTTGGGCTTTGTCACCAGCAGTCTGCTAAATCATCATTTGTCTGCATTCTGTTGTACATACAACGTAGCATTTGGGTCGAATAAATTACGATATAAATTTTAATTATTTCCGTATTCCTTACTCTAAAAAATAGAAAACAGTATGCTTCATTTGCCATGACGCCATCCGTCATAGAAGGTACTTTTTATATTCTTCCTGAGGCTTTTACTTTGCTCCTTTCTTTTGTGTAGCTTGAAGCTCGCCTGAGAGCGGGAACGCGCGCATCCCATAGCTTTGACGAGAAGGTTATGACAACTGGCATCCAAGCTTTTCGTTCACATCGCTAGTATCCCGGCAGCGCTGCTGCGCATCTGTTCTGTCTCGTTTACAGCTGTACGCTCATTGAATCGGCCAGAACACCCGTTCTGATGGGTTATACTCGGTACATTTCCATAAAGCTTATAGTTCAAGCATTTACTGAGAGAATCCTTAAATACATTCGCTAAACCTGGAATTCTATTATCGGCAGGCTGTACACGTCATTGACGCCCGCCTCGTCCAATGAGCCAAGGCCTAGCTATTTTGACCTATCACATTTTTTTAAAAAGATCTTACTGTCTTCCCTTACCCCTTCCCCAGTGCAGGTAAGCAAACTGGATATGTATCTTCCGGTTAACCTCACCGCCTTTCTCGTTTCTTTTATCTATCTCTCTCTTTTTGGAATATTAGGATTCTAAACGAGTATTCCTTGCACTCTCATGGTGGCTTTCTCTTCACTACGACAACAATGTGCATTTTCGAAAAGGAAAAGAAGCAGGCCGTTTCTTTTTTATAACGCATTACGAAGTGAAGGAGTTTTAAGTTCTTTGACGTGCCGCCGCTGGGATTTAGCTGCGATAATTCCGCATAAAAGTACGGCTTGAAGCATTGTCAATTTAACCTTGCCAAACCTGAAAGCCTACCATAGGCTGGCGATATCACTCATGAGTCATATCACTCAGACTCGCACCGACTAGTGAGTGTGAGCAAGTCCGTCTGAGTCTGCTTTAGGTGAGTTTCAGTCCGAGTGAGCCTGGTGACATTATGGTGAGTCTGAGCGAGCCCTGAGTGAAGTATATATTTTGGGAGTGAGTCTGAGTGGGTTCGGTTTAGTTTGCCGACCTATGCAGCCCGCACATCGTCTCCACATAATTCACAAAAAAAAAAAAAATTGTGCGACCGCCTTTGAATATTGCAGCGCGTAGCATATCGTTATTGTGTCAATTTTCCTTGATTTTTTTTCTCTTTCCCGTTTTATTCGCTTTAGCCCTTTCCCCAGCGCGGTATAGCCAGCCGGTACTTACACTGGCTAACGTCCCTGTCTTTGCTCCCCTTTTGTCTCTCTCTCCGCAAGTGATTCGATGAAGGTTTTGGTGACAGCGATGTCGTTTTCTTCTCAGACCTTGTTGTTTTCAAGAAGCGTAACACGAGATTCTCTTAAGTTCAGCAGGTCGCCTTGGAGATTCGTATATGAATGCGAACGGCTCATAAAGGGGTCCTGTAACAGTTATTTAAAGCTCTGAGGAACAAGAGTAGTCGCTGAGAACAATTCGACATGTTGTGCCAGAGTGAGTGGAGGAGTGAGGAAGTTTGTCGCGCCTTTCATCTGCTGCTTTACTGAACGCAAGGGGCGCAAAATAAACGCGGGCAGCGGCTAGCACATGCGACCTGGGCACGGGCACATTTCCAACGTGAGGCCGCGTGCCCTTCCACATTTAATCGTACTAATCGCTCTTTGGGTTAGGAGCCAATTAGTATAGGGCAACAAGATGCTCCATGCCCGACGACTTTCCGAAACGCCCTGCCTTAAAAATTGCGGTGTCAATATCCTACCTCACTTGTTTGCCGTTGGAAACGCTCCTCACTTTTCTGACCCTCTTTTGCATTTTCCATTAGCAAACTTAAACCAAATCCGCAGTTTTTTTTTTCCCAGCAAGGAGAAAGCGCCAGAGTGGTGAATCATTTCAAATTAGTAAGTAGACACAAATTTCAAGCAGAGCTAGCCAGAAAAAGCGTTTCTCTGAGCCAGTGGCAGCGTCCGTGAGGTCGGCTGTTGCGCTACAAGATAAGGAGTCGGTCTCGGATCAGTTGAAATGTAGTTTCTACGACACACGCAACGGGATAACCCGCACCGCGCCTCGAGACACCGTCGACCCGGCCGCCACTACCGCAACAGCCGTTACACGGACACGCGTGGCCTCGGAGCGTGACAAGACGCATTGAGTGGGAAATCTTCCTGACGGAAGCAGCACACAAAACGGCAGGGCTGAGATGGGCCCGCCGATACAGTATACGCGCTCGTGCGCCGATGCGTACGTACCGCGCTGGGGTAATCCAACGAACCCCGAGGGTCGACGACCCCGCTGGTGACCAGATGCGGACCTCCATTCGGACGACGATGTCGGAGGCGGTCCCGATCGCTGCCGACGGTTGGCACGAGCGCCGGTGGTGGTGCGTCGGGACGATTCCGGCATGGCGGAGCGATTCGCACGCGGCTCGCGCGCGCGAGGTGCCCCTGCAGTAGGTACTGCGCGCGGCTGCAAGCCTGGCTCCTCCTGGCACGACTGTCTGATGATGCCGCCGCAGCAGCAGCGACTCTCCTCGGTTACGAGCGCGCAAATGCCAGCCGCTGCTGCTGCTGCTGCTGCTGGCGTTGAGTCAGTGCTTCTCCCTCGCCGCCGTCGGATCGTCCGTTTCTGTATTGTCCGCGCGTAAAGGAGAGCCCCGCCGTTCCTGTGCGCGCGCGCCCGTATGTTGACACTGGAAGCGAGCTATAAAACGGTGACGAGTCAGCGGCGGCAGGTGCTGCGTTGGCAAGCTTCGGCGGCGACGTGCACCGCATCAGTACGTAGGTGCATACACCGCACCCGTGCTCACCACATCTCCCTCCACTCGTGAAAGTCTTAAACCGCGCACGACACTCGTTTTCTAGAGTCGTTCTTCTTCTGTTGTATTTTTTTTTCATTTCGCTTGTTCTTGCGTATAGCGGCACGCGTGGCTCACGTGGAATACGAATGGCGGCGGTATGAAAAAAAAAAAAAGAAAGTGCGGAATGGTGTAGCTTCAACGAATGACTTGTGAAACCGGCAGTACAAGTTGAGCTTGCCGACGGCTGTTACTTCAGTTCCGCGCACGCCCGGTGCCTACGTAATGGATCGTGAAGCGATACCCGTTTTACGACTCCTTTCGTATTGAACTGAAAGGCAATGAATGTTGTTACAGATGAAGGTTTAGAAAATTGAGAGACGGAACATCCAGGTTGTTCGAAGCTGCTCAGAATGCCAGGGGTCATGTGCCGTAGTGTTCTTTGCGACGGGCATTACTTTGGTATCGGTATCACAGATGGAACACGTAGATTGGTTTTACGCTTACGTCCCCGTCGGCTTCCTGTCACACATCAGTAACGTAACTTAGTGTCGTAGCCTCCACGTGCACATTTGAGTCGCCGGGTTTCCCTGAATCGCCTCAGCAAAATTTTTCTCAGAGTGCTCCAAAAGGTCACGAGTCGCATCTTCCACGCTTGGCTTCTTGGTTCCGAAACGAAGCGGTACTATTAAAGGAAAGCTTTCTTTGGCTATTTCCCCTGCTTAGCGTGGTCGGTTGTCTGGCCAGGTAAACGAGGTTGGTCCTTGAGATAGCTAAGCAAATGCGGTGACTTCGTGGTTGATACTGATACCAGTGCATATGTGTATTCCCATTGGTTTTAATGCGGTGCGTAACGCAGCGCGATGCTGGAAGCGGCTGACCGATAAGTGTAACCCCAGCAGCATATTTTAGCAGGCCTATCGGGAAGCTATAGCTTGAATTTGCCTTTAGACGGTTACTGCCCAATTTTTGAAAGCTAAGCTTTCTTTGCCCCTTCTGCCCACGCTGCGGCTGATTGCTGCTGGCCGCGGATACCTTTCCGATCATGCAACTTGTGCCGCTTGGTATGTGCGACTGCCAATGCATATGTTTCCAAATAGGCAGCTTGGGTGCCCTGGGCAGGTTACCGAACAGAGAATGCGAGGCAAGAAATGAAGTCAGCAACAAAAGCAGATTGTAGAGAAATAGTAAAGGGTGCAAAACTGGGACCAGGGCGTGCGCTGTCCGATGAGTATTGAGCTACACAGTAGTGAAGAAGGAGAAATGAAGACGTTTCAGTAAACATCAGTAATAATAATAACTAAAGAAGCTTCTGTTATCATCGGTTCCCACATTAGCGTGGGATCCGCTGACATGGTTAACTTTTTTTCGCACTTACAAGGAAAAAAAAAACATACTTGGCTGATTTTCTTTAATGCCGTCAGCGATCTAAAATCAGCAGCTTGCCGCCAAGGCGTGTTTGGAAGACAAGAGCGTAAGCGTAGAAAAAGGCATGCATCCCAGCCAAGGTGAGTATATATTGTAATATAAGCAACTGAGTGCGCCTTCGTTAAGAACGTCGACGTTAATTGCGATCTGGATATTGCGTTCACGGAGATAGCGTAAACCGAAGTTACCCCTTGCAGGTGTAAGCCCAATCGCCGTGTTAACACTAACGTCGAAGAAAGCTATTCCGAAGAGACGTTACGAGGAGCGCGTCATGCCATTCCTGCTTGTGAGCAGCTGCTTAGCACTGCTGCGAATTGATCGAAAGCGATCAACTCTACTCGCAATTTGCAATTACGTTTCCTAACCACGAAACAGTTGCGTCAGCGGGAACGGGAGCGCGGTGTACCGCTTTCCTGACAAAGGAACACCTGCTGACGATCTGGTCATGCAACTCCATTGTTGCGCAACGAGAAGTCACCTTAGCAAGACAGAAGACAGTAGGAAGCTTATCGCCTGTCGCGCACAGCGATGGCGGCAAATTTATTGGCGGTTGGCTACATATTCGGTCGTTTGATTCCAAAAACATTGCTCGGGCACTGCGGACATCATAACGAGCAGTCGTAAACGCATTTTCATTACTGCTGAAAGAAACTAAAAGACGACGTTTCTGACGGCTATCCTGTGTTGCTCATCGTAGTGGAAAAGAATGGCCATAAACTGAAAATGAATACACTCACCAGTATACTAAATCAAATACCTCGCTCAGGGCACCGGTTTGCACTGAGCTACTTTTCCCAGCCACTGTAAAACCGACCGAAATGTCTTAATGTCCTCCTGAACAGGAATAGTACGACCGCAATTGTCGTATACCAAAGTTAATAGTGTCATCAACACGCCTCAATGGCATATTGGGTATGGCGATCTGCAGTAGCAGATCGTCGTAGCCAGTCGAGAACGCAAGAACAATATAGATTACCGCGCTTTGGATGCACGTTACGCGTCGTCTTCACACTGTTGTAATCATACTTTCGTCGTCATGCAGATAACACCATTATATTGTCAATCAAGCGTTGTCATGCTGTCGCCGCCACTGCATCGGCGTGGCAGTCGTTCTCGTGCCGGCATAGTCGGTTCCAACGTCGTCATTCCGTCGTCGTCAACCCGTCGTTGCCATGCCGTCGTCGTCACGCCGTCCTTGTCATACAGTCTTCGTCATACCATCGTCATTCTTTCGTCGTCGTTCCTAGGATCGGCATGCTGGTGTGCCACAAGTAGACGTAGTGTGAGGAGTTTCCGGGTGAAAATGTGGCTAGCTTGGTCGTGTTTCTTTTACTAAGAAAGTGTCGCTATACAAGAGCAACGTTCCTCGCAGACACCAACGAACGGTTCGCCTCAACAGAGTGCTGTAGTGTATGGGTTACACATATTTTATTTTTCATTTTGTATATTTCTCACTAGACGCCTAGGCTGTGGCTTCCTTCGCCGGTTCTTCTGTAATATACCCCCCCTCCCACCCTCTATAGTGTACGCGGTTTGTTTGGGCTCGTCTCTCTTTTTCTCTCGCTCCTTCTTCCGTTCTTTCTCTTTTTGTGCCCCCTTACTACCTCCCCCCGTGCAGGGTAGCCAACCGGAACCACCTCTGGTTAGCCTCCCTGCCTTTCTTCGCGTCCTTTCTCTTTCTCTCTGTCTTCCAGGACAGCGCGAACTTACTCATCAGACTCGCCAGCCACGGCTGGCTGCGGCTTGGGCTTTCGCCGATGGCCCCGCAGTCGGCGTCGCAGTGCGTCTCGGGTTCTTCCCGGTAGAGCGCCGTCGCTGCGCGAGGTGAACGTCCGGGCGAGCAGTGCATCGAACAGTGCGCCTATTCTCGGTAATCGGGGCGTCCGTCACTGATCGAAGCCGCAGTGCTGACACTGGGAATGTCATTGGACCCGACTCGGGGAGCGTGTGGCTCGAGTCTGAACGACTTTTCTAATAATAAAGTATCGGGTTTGTTTGTGCACACTGAATCACCCGATACAACATTCGGTACGAACGCGTTTCCTTCATTAAATTTAATCTGTATCGTTTTCGTTGCCATTAATTTTTGAATGCAGAAAGAAGCGTTCACCCGAGTCTCCACGGATCATTATCCTCATAATCTACAATGTAACCAGCGTGCAGTAATTGCGGCGGAACTATTTGCTTACAGTTCATTCCCGATGAAAAGCGGGCGTGCAATGGATGCATCAGGCTGAAGCCAACGTTTCGACTTGGGTATTCATCAGTGCCTTCGTCTAAACGTTGAAATACAAAACAGGCCATTCATTCGCTTTCCCAAATTGACCAGAATTGCACCATATTATAAGGTTCGGCTGATTGATTCGTAGGTCTTAACCTCACACAGTAACACCAGGGCTATGAAATACAACCGCAGAGGAAGGCTGCGGATTACCTTTTACAAGCTGTCTTTCCCCAGCTTGCACCCAAACCTAGCTATACAAACGTTTTCGCGTTACACCCTGGTAGGAAGCTGGTCATCGCGGCCGGGATTCGGACCCGCAACCTTGAGCTCAGCAAAAACGACATACATATCCACACAGGCACCGGGGAGGTTTGTTTCTGCAGATAGAGTGTAGAGTCTCGTATAGGGCCTCCACTGGGCAAGCAGTTAGCGGTGGAAACGTGCGCTCCCGCCGTAAAGATAACGCAAGCGTAGACATAGCAGTTCGCGAGAAGGGATTGGAAAGACAGAGAACAAAAGGGCAGAAAAAGCGGAAAAGAGACCTCCAGTGGCATCCTTGTGAATAGACCGTGTGTTCCAGCTAACTTTAGCCGAGCTGTGCAACGAAAAAAAAAAGAAAAAAGATAGCTTAAGAAGACACGATGCAAGGTACAATTGTAAAACCTGCAGCGTTCGATCATCAAAAGTCTGACAACCAAACACCGTGGGTATTAATGTATTAAAGTGGTGTCTTCCACTGACAAAAAAAAAAAATCTTTGCGCATCTTAGCCAACGTTGGCTGGGACACCCTGAATACTAGTAACAGCGTCTACATTTGCTGTTTTGAGAAATTCATACGCATGACATGCAAATGAATCACGTTTGAGCAATGTATCCGGTTTTATACATTTGTGTGCGCGTCTGTACGCGCGTTTGCAGCGCACAGCCACTCAACTCCCATGCAACCTTTCTTAGTTCTATTGCTCGCTTCGCAGGGTGACCTTCGGGGACCTCTTATGTAGTCAATCGGTTTGCCAGGCATTCGTCACATAGAGACGAAGCTCAAAGGAACCGATGATTGCGCCTTCACGGCCTGGTAGGCCTTTGTGTATACAATGGCTGCCGAAAATATGTACATTTGATCTGTTAATTTCGTTCACCCTCTTGTGGCGCCGTAGATATGTACCACTGATGATTCCTGACGAAAACATGGACGTTCTACGTGCCCTAGACCCCCCCCCCCTCCCCTAAAAATATATAAAAATAAAAATAAATACAAACATACAAAAATAAAGATATCAGGAGTGGAGAGCTGGGGCGCAATACTAAAATTCCATCGAGCATTGCTTTAGCGCCGCTACGGTTCAAGACGGAGTGTCAGCATGGGCTGCCGTACCTTGTAGTTCTTTGCGAATCATGATACAGAATCGATACAATGGCCCGTTCCAATTGCGAGCTGTCATCGACTACTCACGCCGCCTTGAATCTGCGCTTGCTAGCTAATGTTGTAGTCTTTATATCGCTATTCATGTGTTTTAAGGTCATCGTTTCGCAGGTCTTCGCTGTGCAGCCTCATTCAGTGATTTGACAGCTTTGCTTCATTCATTCATTCATTCATTCATTCATTCATTCATTCATTCATTCATTCATTCATTCAAATAACTTTGAATGCCCTGCGATTTGGTGGGGTGGGCCTGGACCCCGCCTAGGTTTCGGCCAAAGGTTGTTGGCCCTTGGCGGCTTCCTCGGCTCATATGCAAGTTATTGTAGATTTAAGCTACCGCAGACGCAATGCGTCAAAACGGCTTTACAAAGCGTTCACCGTTACCACCTTAGCCATTTTTTTACGTTACGTAAAACCCATTTCACTCTCTTTGTCATGACAGCTCACAAAGAATGTGGACGTCGTCCCTTAACAACAGCAGTCGTCCCTGCTCACAAGTTGTCAGCCCTGTAGTTTCACCGAGCCATTCTTGAAACGCTGCTCCGCTCAGCATATAGTTACGCTGTTTTATCTTTTCCTTCGTAGTTAAGCTGTGTCATCTTCAGTATCTTTCGCTTTTAACGCTGTCTGTGTGCCAAACCTCGCTGCAGATGATCTGGGCACTAGGCCGGCCGGCAGATAATAAATTGCGGGAGACGTTCGAAAGAAAACACTCTGAACGTCCTAATGAAAGACGCTCGAAGCTTGCGCGCCGCCGTCGTCCCCTGATGATCCTGGCGGCGACCGTTGCGCCAGTCTTTATTTATACCTTCCAGTCTCGACGGTGATCACTGCACTGCAGCTGCATACCGCCACTACCACCATCCCCAGCACCCTTTCGGCGGTCGCGATTGCGTCAAAGGGGGGAGCCGCAGAAATAGAAAACCCCACGTCGGGGCCGTGGCGCGCTGGTACGTCGGCGCGAGTTTCTGAGCGGCTCGCGCCGTACGGGGGCTGCGTCATCGCCAGTGTCTCGGTACTTCTGCGAACTGGCCTCCGTTCTTTGAGTCTTGAACGAGCGAAGGCAGCGATCGTTTCTAGTCCGCTTGGCAGCAGTGTTTAGCTAGCAGGCAGGGCCAGGGGACGTTAAGGCACTGCGACCATAAATGTTCTGCTAGCCCAGGCTACTCTAACGAATCGATTTCATTTTCTTTTGTATATGTGCATCAAACGTTCGTACCGTAAACAGGTCACCATTCAGGGACGAGTTGCAAGGGCTACGAAAAACTCCTACAATATAGTGCGAATAGCTTACCAAAATGTCAAATGGTCATAGCATGAAGCATGTAATTAGTGTCATGTCCGTAAAGCGCTGCGACATCCTGTGCTTTCACGATTGCCATAGAACGCATGCTCGCATATATTTCACATAAGAGAAACAGCAAGAACGTTTGAGAAGAAAATCTTCATGCTCGTACGAGGCCTCCGCTACCACCGCCGTTTTGCACTTTCTGCCCGCAGCCACCTGCATCGGCTTGCGCAACAGCCTCTCATCGGTGCTACGCTCCGCTTGCAGTGAAAAATAGTGCGCTCGCTTGCGCGGCGGGCTCAGTGACGCCACTTCCGACGACAGCTGGCAGCAGCGTCGCCAGCCAGGGAGAAGGCAGGAAGTGACGTACAGGGTCGGCCGCCTGTCTGCGTGACGCAACGCGCATCGCCGCCATCACGTGTGCGCCGTCGACCCGCCGCTACCGCCGCCAGCTGACTTGGCAGGGCGTCGGCGTCAGTGGCAGCAGGTGGTGCATTTAGATGCGCGACAGAGAGCAGCAGTAGCAGCTGCGACCGATGGTGTGCGCAGAAACCTCGCGCGCCGATTACCGCGCGGGATCGCTGAGACCGCAGCGCATTTCATTATTTTCATTTGACGACGTGTGTGTACTGGCATTGAAAAATGAAACCTTAATGGGAAAAATTCTGATCAGACGAGCAAAACAGAGAAGATCGTGGTTAAGACAGAAGACATGTTGGTGTGCTCGATTAGGCATGCGACGCGCAAAACAGTTTTCTTTGCGGGGGAAGGCAAAGTGCACCGTTATTTTAATATCCGTCAACGTCATTCTAAAATTATTTAACATATGTTTTAATGATTCTCTTAGTGTTGCATTGGTCCGCAGTATTACGTGTTTTGGGCGCCTGTCTCACGAAGCCACTTCATTTTTCTCCTTCCACATGTGCACTATCAGTGAGCAATTATGAAATCGTTGACATCCGTGCAGGCCGTAAAAATTGCTTTTTTTTTTTACCCGGGTACCTGGAAGTCTCAGGGAAGACGAACATGAAGTTTACTCGTTCCTTTCACAGAACTCTCAGAAACTGAGGGTGTCCAATGCTTCGCACCTGTAACGGGACAGGGCTAACGACTGCGAGTATATAAACGGTGCATGTTGTCTGATAACGAAATCAGGTTGGCGAAATATAAGAATAGGGATATGAGAGAATGGGTAAAACCATGAATGACGCTGCCATTTTTCGCTGCTTAGAATCGACTCAAAGAAATTGTTCACATCATGAAGGGGCTACGGATATGAAACGGGACACTTAGCTATGTTCACTTGCCTCAGCTGTGCTCGATTTCGCATTGAAAAGTACACGTTCCGCAGCGGCCCAGTTACTACAGTGTTCCACTGTTGAGCACGAGGTCAAGGGTTCGTTTGCCAGCCATGGTAGTCGCATTTCGCTTGAATGGAATGAAAAAGAAAAAAAAGAAATGCTCGTGGAGTTACGACTCGGTGCAACATTAAAAGAACCCCAGTTAGTCAAATTTAATCCGGAGCACTTGCACTACTGCGTCTCTCACAGCCGCGCTTCTTGAGATGCACCAGGCTATATGACCGCTTATGATTAACTGAACGATAAGGCTAAATCGCGTGTCTCTCGGTGCATACTATGAACTTATCTCCTTCTCTTTCAGTCCGATTTCTGTCCTTCCCCAGTACAGGGTAGCCAAACGGGCTCAGTCTGGTTAATCTCCCCGCCTTTCTCTTATCGCTTTTTCCTTTCTCTCTGTATGCCTCTGAATGTACGGATGAAGCTATCACTGAAAACAATGGCAATTGTAGGCGCAGGTGCCCTAAGCTTCTATACACGACAAACGCTGTTCCGCCTGTTTCGACTGGGAAACACAAGTGGGCACAAATTAATTTATGTACCGACTATACTACTTGTGGAGGCAGCCTCGGGATTTGAACCCGTATTCAGAAAGCTTTTAACGCGATAGCCTTTCTTTGGCTCTTCGCCACACTTCGCGGTTTGTATGTCTCTCGCCCTTTATGGATATGAGAGTGCGGGGCCATCATTTCGCATGGTTTGGCACTGATATTGTCACTTCGCGTGTCTGCTGATTGTATTGATTAGGTTTCGTGATGCGCGGATGGCATGAGGATATGAAGCAGGTTACACAAGAAAGCTATCTCTGACTTTGACGATCATATTCGGTGGTTTCTGCCGTAAGTGTTGTTCATATGTGTTCTTTGCAGTTGGCCGGTCGCCTTCGCTAATGATGTGCCCAGCTTCAGAATTGGCGAGAATAAATCTAGCGTGAGAGCCCTCCCCCCCCCTCCCCTTTTCTTTTCTTTTTTGGACCGGCGCTGCATATTGCGGTCGAGCTACGAGCATCCAGGCATTTCCACATTCGTTTCTGCGGAGCAAAGTGAAACAGCCGAGATCGTGGTGTGTTTCTAGGAGCAGAAACGCCGCGGCAGCTGCCATTGCACGTCGCTACACCGGCGGTAAACCGAAGTGTGCGACCGCGACGTGATATGCAGGTTGCCTGATACTGCGTGTTTCCGTGGCGAGCTGCAGCACGTCGCACGGTGTCATGTTAACGGTATTTCGGTTCGTGTGGAGCGCGCATACACACGCTGAAACTCGCATCCACGGGCTCTGGCACGTAGTTATGCAAGCCGGGAACGGTGCGTCCTTCAGCAGGCGCCGGTGTGCAGTGCTCGGGCGGCGTTGTTAGCGCGCGATCGCGGCCCACACTAGCGACTCCAACCGGTTCAGTCTGCGTGTCAAGTTGCAAGCCACTGAGTTGCACCTTGCGAGAAGTGCAGCAACTGTCCAACGGGGTCGCCATGCGGTTGGCGGGAAGTTGCAAGCTTGTAGGACCTTTGGATAAAGTGCATATGCATAATTTCGGACATCTCGTGGAGCTTCAACCGGCACGATTCAGGCGATTTCGTATTGTCTGTGTACTTGCCGCGTTCTAAGTATGCAGAGTCTGTAGATAACTACAGTCGTATTACTAACGGTCTGAGCTCATACGTGAGTGAAGTCGTCTTCAAAACTAGCTATACTGGTGCAACTAATTCCTACCTTGCATCAAGTGGACGTCGTGAGTAGGACGTCCATTGGAATAGAGAGCCCAAATGACTCTAGGACGTTTCAGCACCATTGTGCGCTTTAGTATACCAAACTATCTTGACCGCTTAAGTACTCCATTGGTTCCTTCAGTTACGCAAACGCGCAGCCTTATACCTCATCTCTTATTTAGTCATCGAACGAGCTACGTACACAGTGACTTAAATAGGGCGCCTGCAGAGTTTTCTATCATTTTCTACGTATCATCAAAGCAAATTAGACAATCACTTGATGCTAAGGTGATATCAGTCCAGGGTCTAAAACTGCACCGGCAAGAGCGCTTCGCAAGCGCCGCGGAGTTGGGTGTTCCTGCAGAACATCAATGTAAGCCGTTTACAGGGAAAGGGCACAAAACAATGGACGTCATGCCCGTCGCATACTTACGGCGCGCCGAACAATACAAAATAAGGAACAGCCAGCCATGCCGACACAAACAGCGCCGTTGATATATACTTCCGCGCCATTTGCGCCTCTGCAGCTGCGAGGCTGCGTCGAGATCAGCCAACCCATCCACACAATCACCGTTCTTACGGCCAATAGCCGTAAGAACGCTTCCACTTGCACGCTTTTGAACTGCATTTGAAGAAGATGAGGTCGAGCTCTTATCGGCTTTTGCCAACGCTTCTCGCCAAGTGCGCGCCGCGAACGCGGCCTCAGGCGAGGTGCACGAGAAGGCGTAGAACCAACACTCGAGACAGGCATTCCCAAAGCCAGCGAGCGGACAAGTGGATTCGTCATGCGCGCGCACACACAAACACGCAGGCGGAAAGCAATGTCGCTGCCTCCGGTTCAAGGGGCGGGCCTAAAATAACACTCGAAATGTCGGTCGCCACTCCGCTCCGTCCGCAAACGGAGCGGGACGTCGCCGTCGAAAGGAGGCTACGAGAGTTCCTCCTCATGTACAAAAGGCTGTTGCTCCCTCAATTAATGGTTTCCCCTGCCGCTAACAGCAGTAGTCGCGGAGGAGAGCGCGACGACCATACGTGGCTTCGTGAAACGAGCGAGGACAGCTGGACGGGCTTTGCAGCAGTAGCAGCAAAGAACTGTGATGTGTGTTTCAGTGCGCTGATGTCATTGTAAGTGAGTATAGTATGCATTAGGCAACGAGCGGTCGCCGACTTTTGAGACCTCGCGAAGCTGGAGCAAGAGCGAGAAGCCTAATAATCTGCTTACTGCTCTGCCCAGGTTAGTTGAGGTATTGTAGTCACGTCCAGGCATCCTGGGCAGGACCCTTTACATCGCCGCCTATAAGAATAAGAACACGAATAAGGCCGTGTCTAAAGGCACTGGTGAGATGTACTTCGTTTATACTTTTGTAGCTGAGTCGCGCCTCCATTTTGATATTCAAGCGTAAACAATGCTCTGTTTCGTAGAATGTGTGTGCCGGTTCACTGGGGTGTCTGCCGGGATGCACGCTCAGTTTGTTATATACCTTTCATTAACTATCTCAGTTGCAGTATTTCTTAGCGAATCACTTGCGCTTGGTTTTGCTTTAGAAGGCAGCGCTTGCCCTCGTGATGATCTAACAAAGCACTCCGAAACCACGTCAGATAACTGCTGCTTCTCTAAAGTGCCGCTGTATTTCGACAAACAGCACTATCTGTGTCTTTTTCAAGCATCAAAGCCACTCAGTGCTGCTGCAGTTCCCCCAGTCGGCAGGCATCGTCGTGAGCACTATATGTGCTACATAGATGTGCTTGGAATTTCGACTCGAGACCGGCTTTGCACAGCATGCAGTCAGTTGTCCGACGGGAAGCTCACAAACAACTAACATACGAAATTGTCAAACTTCACCCCGATGTCAAACAGAAAGGCCACGAAATTATTTTCCAATGGCTACCTGTCCATTGCGGAATTAGTGGAAATGATCAAGCAGGCAAGGCTGCCCGAGGGTCACATCAAGAACAACGCAGCGTTCGCATTCCTCTTACGAGGACAGACGCTGCAAGGGAGCTTTGTCACCTCGAGCGCGAGCTCTCTTTAACAGAGTGGCACACCCCAAATATAAGGCGCACCAGGTTGCAAGAACTGAACCCTTCGCTCCAACTCCGACCTGCACCCGGGCTTCACCGACGTGAGGCATCACTTCTGTACCGGCTGTGGCTGGGAGTGGCTTTGACGAAGGCATACACTACTTTGATTGGACTGACCGACAATGCCGCATTGCCGCAGTCTGCAAAGCAATGCAACTGCAATGCGACTGGAATTCTGCAGTCGAAGAGAAGATCGAAAGTTTATTGTGCTAATGTCACCCATTTCAGTCGGAAAGACAAACATTATCTATCGCATTGCGACTACAGGACGATCGGCCGTTGTCTTTGCAGGTGCTGCTTGAAGACAGTTCCCACCACTCGTCGACCCACAAAGCTGTGGAGGCACTTCCGTCTTTCTTGAGGGCAACCGGCCTATGTGAACGCCTTTGGCTCACTCAGGGCATCCGTGTGCGTGCGCGAGCTCACCGCAGCTTTCTTCTCCCTCCCCTCCCTATATCTCATCTTCCTATTCCGTGTCTCTCCCATCCCCCAGAGTAGGGTAGCCAACTAGACACATATCTGGTTTACAGTCCTGTCTTCTATCTTTATTTCCTCATCCTATGTATGTACGCACGGGACCAGGGATAATGAAATGATAATATTCCAGTGCCATTTCTTTTCACGCTTAGTCAGTTGTCCGAGTGGCACTCCATCCACATTATCACCGGCATCGGCTCGCAGTGAGAAGTCGACGTTAGGAAAATAATAAAATTGGGCAAGAAGAATCCTTACATAGGCAGAGTCTTCATTCTCTTCCTTCATACTAACATTCACACATCTACGACCACCCTGCACACGGCGTAGTGAACCGGATGTGCATCGGGCCCTTCACCTCCTTTGCTTTTAACTGACTCGCATAGTTCTCGCGATCTCTTTCTCTGTTCAGAAAGGAGTGGGCGCAAAAGATCGAGTTCATGAACCCTCGCGATACCGCGTATCGCTCAAAGCTTGTGCTTTTATCGAGAATGACAACTCTCGCGGCAGTTGTCGGGAGCGAGATGACCTTTAATAGGCTGTTGTATATACTAAGAAAACAGACATTAATTATGTGAGAAACCATCGAAACTATTGATCTCAGTCCCCACTTGCACGCGACAGCCACCGCCTTTCATTGAATGTAAATCAATAAAGAGAACCTTATATATAGACACCCAAAGGTGCCTTTAGCATACGCAAACATGCCCAGTGAAGAACGACAATATCGGTGTGCAGACGTGCCGACTTAGGGCACCTTGGCTTTTCCGCGCTCTCGGCATTCAGTGCATGTCTAATCGCCCTCAAATATTGTACTTGTGTCTCTCAACGTTAATGGCGCGTGCGCGTTAACGATAATTGCGCGTGCCGGTATTTGCGAGAGTGCTTTTGTTGATTACAACGAATTCCCCTGTATAACAACGCGTCGGTGCATAATCTTAACAAGACAGACAGACAGACAGACAAGAAACTTTAATTGGTCCTAAGGGACTAACAAGAAGGACATAAACAAGAAGCAGCTGGCGCGTTTTTCATCAAAAAAAGAAAAGAATCTGAGACAAAGAGCCTGCTTCACTAGTTGCAATGGTGGTGCCTCCTTTAGCTGTATTCGCTTCACCTTGAACAGGCCCAAGAGGGCTAACATCTAAAATAGTTAATGTCACGCGGCATCTGTACCAGCGCGACCACGACTAGAAAGGAATGTGAAACTTTGGTGTCTAAACTTCACGAAACTGCAGCAGCGCGCGCCGCCTGCTGCACATCAGGAGACAGGCCGTGTGCGCCCACACACCAAATTTGTCGATAATGCCCTCACGCTCGTACGTGCGTCTAACTCTGTTCTTGGTCCAGCCGTGCTCCTACGCTCATACCTTTCAATACCTCTTTCCTTTTAAGTTTTGAATGCACTTATACTGGTCTCTGTCCTGCGCCTTGCTGACTGTGCCTTGCTGACTCACATAAGCTATCCTTTATTTAGGAGCCCTTATGCTAACGTTTGCACTAGTTGCTGCTACTTGTGAAAATGAAATAAAATGAGGGATAGACACGTGAATATTTGCGTTTCTAATACTGTTATCGCTGCGCGAAACCAGGCCAAGCAGGCCTTGTATGTTCAGGTGAACTGCACAGTCTTTGAGTGACAGAACTGGCCTTCAAATTTTTAACAGTGTCATACACTAAACCGCAGAAAAGAACAGCTGCTGGAGAGCGGAAAGCTTTGTATATGCCTACATTGAAGCTCAACAGGTTCTTCACAGAAACACCCTTGCAGTTTATTGACACCGAATGTAACCCTATCTGACTGGCAACAATCATTTATCTGTAATGGAAGTGTGGGCACGGACGGTTGTGAAATCGGAATGCACGAATGCCGAAACGTCTCTGTTCTGTTAAATACAAGTCCTTCTTAACTCAGTGGCAGCGCCCCTCGAGCCGCGTTCCATTACACCCTTTATTGCAGAAATTGTGTTTGTATTTACCTTTTTGTTGCCTTCAATATACTTCCTGTCGAGATGAAATTTGTGCATGATTTTTTTGCAAGTGCTGGTCGGCGCCTCAGTGACGCCCAGAGCATGCGAGCACCTTAGATGCGGCAATCACACCTGTTCTAAAATCGATCCTGAAACGCCAAATCGCCATCGCGTTTCATAATTCACCGAGCCCTGTCCAATAAAAAGGGTAGAGGGGGTGTGCCGAAGGATGTATAGGGGTGGCAGAGAGGATGCAGGATGGAGCGCCGGCGTTCTTGGAAGACCGATCGATTGAAGCCAGTAGTGTACGCGCGGATTGGTTTCTCTCCTTCCAGCCGCGCCCCTGACACGCTGGCCGAAAGCGCTGACGCCGCTCAGCTGGGAAGTCCCATGCAGTTTCCTACAAAATAAACTAGAGGGATCTCCGGGCGTTATGTGTCCGTGGGAGCTGCAAGCAGGACGGTTACGCCAGCGTGGGAACGATGATGGCTAGTGCGCGGATTTTGTGTAAGCTGCGTCCTTCTGGCTTCGACCGGTTCTATGACTCTGCAAGCTGAGACAATTTTTTTTTCCAAGAAGATATTACGATATAAGTTTATGCAGCAATTAGCAATTATTATATGCACGTATCGTAAAAAAAGAAATGATGTTTCATAAATTAAGTAAGGTAAAGCCTAATAAATAACACAACGAGAATGTCCAAGTGCATGTACGTGGCACGCAGATTAGACAAACCCACGTCCTCCATCAATCATTCCCGTCGTATAGCTGAAAAATCGCCGCGCCAGCGGTTCCTTCAAGTATCTTTTGTTGGAAACTCAGTGCGGAAGTTCAAGGTCTGAATACCGGGCTGCCTTCGTCAGCACAACATTCAAACGGTGTTTCTGCGGTGTCGTGAGTTTGTCAAACCTTGCGACAACATTCGTTGGCACTCGATAGGCTTAACGTGGCAAACATGCCACTTTGATGCATTGGAATTAGGTACGGCAAGTGGCACGGGGCGAATCACGCCGCTTGCTGTAGTTTATTATACGTGCATGGGTATTTGCGACCTGCCCGTTTGACTTCGCGAAATAATAGCGTTAGCCTGCAATAGAATGATATTTTTTACTAGTATTTAAACATGCTTGTGGTATGAAAATTATGCAAACGGCGCGATTATTTATCATTATGCCTTAATAACGATTTAAGTGATTGAGGGGACTGACTGACTGATTGATTGATCGATTGATTCAGTTATTTATTTATTTATCGCAGTCACGCTCAGCTATGTTAGTTGACTCTTTCGACAGCCTCTCTGGCCTCTTTGACAGAATTGCCCTGTACTGAAATCGTATATTGTGTTGCTTCTTTTTACTTATCGTTTTCTTTTTCCTTCTCATGATTCCGCGCAGGAGATTGACCTATATGCTTGTTTAACCACGCCAGTGGCAACGTTTCATATCCCCTCTTACTTTCTGTAACGTCGACAGAGACGCGTGGAAGGCAACCGTCTGTCGTCGCTGCCTCCTGCCGCGCCTCCCGTAATGCTTCGGCGTCTGGCGTCGCGTGACCCAGACACAACGTGCGCGCGGGTCGCGTTCATTTTTTTGCATCGCTCCACGGTCGCCGCTGTGTGACCCTCCGGGCGGCCGCCGCTTTCGCTTCTTTCCGAGCGCGCGGCGGAAAAACACCCGTCGTCGCCGCCGCCCCTCCCCGCGGCCTGCTTCCGAGGCCTCCGTTTGCGGAACGCATCGCTGCCTCGCGCGAAAGCGCCTCGTTCGCTCGCGTGCCTCTACAGGCGTCCGCATAGCGCAACGCGTCGAGGATGCTTTCCAGCGCTGGTTATTGAGATATATGTGCATAGCTGCTGCTAGTATATATAGTTTAGTCGACCACCAGTATGGTTTTGATTTCCTTCCAATGGATTTCTCTAATTTCTTTACAAAACCTATTAAATCTAAAAGGCAAACTATTGCGCTTTCTCGGGAGTGCATCATAGTAATAATAATAAAAAAAACGAAAGCATAGACTATCCCTATGCTTTAAGCCTGAAGGGCACAAGCATCCATGATTTCTTGACGGATCGAGTTAAACATTTTCAGGAGGGTGCAAGCGACTCGAGCCGCAGTAGCGCACCAACTACGGTGTTCTGCCACCGAGCACCATGTCGCGGGTTCGACTCTCGGACATGGCTGCAGCATTCTAAGGGAATTGGAATTGAGGAGTTTTCGGTGCGCGTTGAAAAAACCCCAGGTGGTCATAATTAATCAGGAGCCCTCCACTTCTCATAACCCCTTTGTTACTTTGGCATGCTAAAATAAATAAATAAATAAATAAATAAATAAATAAATAAATCAATCAAACGGAGTGGAGATTATTCTAACGTTTGTCGCCGATCTCTCTGCAGCAGTAAACGCTTCATTTACGCTTTTTCATGTGTTATCCTGCAATACGAATACAGGACGTCGAGGTAGAAACTGCTTGAACGCGGCTTGAAATTTCCTAGGCCATCACGTTACACCGGAGCAATATGAGTCATGCATAGTGATCAGTATAATGCAGCAAAAATCAAACGTTTGACGATGAAACTACCAGATCGTGAAGCATTACTTGAGGCCTATTAATAATAATTGCGAGCATTCTCAAATTAAGTCACCTAATATTATAAAGAGAATGAAAACAATACAGCAAGCCACTTAAGAGCTGTAAGGATTCACTTCAGCTCCCACCATCTTCTCATTCACGCAACCATCTAGGTTACGGAGAAGCCGGTGACGTACGCATGTGTTGCCGGCATTTTCTAATGTCTTAATGAATAAGTCAGTCAGTCGTAAATTATGTATGCTAGCAAGAACGGAGATGCTGTCCCCATCCCCGTGCCCTCTTTTTATTGATCCACACACGGAATGCTTGCTTTCTTCAAGCACTTCGCCAGTATCGCGCATTGTCGGGCCAGTGCGGGTTGACCTTAGCCTCCCACTTTTTATTGGCTACTCACAGAGCTTGGACGTCCAAGGCCAGTGATGCCGTAGTTCGCGACATATAACACCTACGCTAGGCAAAAGGATGTAGAAGTTATCGAAAGAACGATTGCGAACGTGCCACACGAATCGACAAAATGGCGGGGAAGCATTATCCTTTCGATGCCGCAGGTACCGAAACGGGACCCAGGGCAAGTTGTGAAACGTTCCGTCGCGGTTGTTAGCTCGAGATTTGCGCCGCAACGCAAACATCGACGAACGGTCCTTCGCGCCAACGACATGACCCTTACGCAACCGTGGCGCGTCAGTGTGACGGGGGAATGACCTGTCGATCAAGAATCAATGCGCAGGATTGGAACGCCTGGCCAGAAGCCCGGAACCTCGTTTCGCAACAGGCGAGCGATCAAGGACCTCGTGGCCCAGTCTCGCGACTAAATTTGTAAAGCGCTAGATCGCGACCAAATGTCAGATGAGAAAGGCGTAAGGTGACGAGCGGTTTCTAAGGGGGGGGGGGGGCAGCCTTGCGAGGAGCATAGAAGGCTGTTACTCTTATGGGACCTCTTGAAAGGGTGACGACGCGCCGGCTCACTATCACGTAAAGTGCGCTCTTAACAGCAATCACTGAAATAACCAGTGGAATTAATTATCTAAGAAAAAGAAAAAGAAACTACCTTTTTGAACCAGGCTCAAGGACATACTCCGCATGCGTCCGAGGAACCTCCCACATGCTACGTTAAAAAAGGCGAGTCTACTCTTCAACCAATAGCAAGAGACAGCCATGCTAACGCGTATTCGTGAAGTCTGTCCATATAGAGGACAAGACGAGTTGGGAAAGAAAGGCGTATTCGTTTCGGCTGTAGCCCATAAAAGAGGGGGCCGAAGGACCGGTAACTTGACGCTACATCTGAAACTGAACGCGCGCTCGCTCGTCACTATGAAAGTGCTGAGTATCGTTGAGTCCGCCATTTGTAGCCTGAATATTTCCAATAGCCGTCAATGCCTGCAGTGTCTGCACGCTTTGACCAGAGGCAGGGAGCTTGTTCTCCAGTTCTCGCAAATTCTTGCAGAAAGTATTGTGACCCTCAGTATAACCGCAGTAGTATTTCGGAAGTTTCGATATCTTACAGACAAAACATTTATATAGAATTCTGGCGGAATACTTAAATATCGTCTCGTTCCACATAAAGCACGAACACCACTGATCAACCGGCTACTTCGCCGCTCCGGGATTTTGAATTATCAAAGATGTCAACAAAACACGCACGCACGCAAGCGCGCGCGCACACACACACACACACACACACACACACACACACACACACACACACACACACACACACACACACACACACACACACACACACACACACACACACGCGCACACACGCACACACACACACACACACACACACACACACACACACACACGCACACACAGGCACACACGACACACACAAAGAAGTAAGCAACCAAAGGGTGCACCTGGAAATCGGGTCACGGAAGAATGCATCGCTCTCACACACACGGTTCTTATCGCTTCCCGTGGCTGATCAAGTGGCTTTCAAGGAATCTGATTCCGCACCTCCCTAGGTGTCCACCGGCAGGTGCCTTCTTCAAAAGAAGCTAATTCCGCAAATCGCTCCCACGGCTGACCTCTTTTTTTTACCCTTTCTTTCAAGAGAGGCCAATTTTACTCCCACGCCATCCGTCTTTCCACATTTTTTCTCCGCTCCTGTCCACGCCTCTACGAGAAAAGAAAACACGCAGAGCACAACTATTTTTTACGACGGGCAAAGCTCTCTCCATGCTATCCTGTTGCAAGCTCGACCTTAATTTCCTGGCAGTTCAGGGCGCAGGCAGAAAAGACTGACCACGCGCTTAGGAATTCATTAGTGTAACTAGTGTCTATTCGGCCTGACTGTTTTTCAACCAAAGACTCCCTACACTGCACCGAAGATGAAAATAGGGCAAGGAAACGAGTGCCCCTCCATTTCGCATAGCTGTCAAGCGTGAAACTGAGCACGACGAAAAGGGTGCCCCATGGTGGGAGGGGGAGGGGCGGGGGCAATGTAACCATGCCAGTGGCACGTGCTTAGATAATGCAAATTAAGTTCGTTTCTTTTCCTTATTTACAAGATTTTGGTGAATCGGTGCAGCACCGGGTGCTTCTCATCCTATAACAACAGTTAATATAAGCATGCACAGAAGTGCGTGTATACGTACATCAGTGTAGCACATACCAAAGACTCCCCCCTCCCCCCCCCCCCCACCCCAGGAAAAAATAGAAGAAAAAGAGCAGGCATTGCGGTTGTTAGCGGTTCCTTCATCCGTGCAATGCAGCAACAGCTGCGGTGCGATAGCAACTCGCTCTTGCAGCGGTCACCACCGTCTTTTTCTAAAGCACAATTCTTTTGACAATGTCGTTTTCGTCATAATCTTGCATTCTAGCGCGAAGTGACACAGACAGAGACTAGAAGCAGACAGGACACAGGCAGTCTCTGTCTGTGTCACTCCGCGCTACAATCCAAAATTATGTTACCGTACCAACTCGCCCAACTTTTTATCGTTTTCGTCGCCTTCAGTATTCCCTATACTGGGGCATCCGAGATACGTTCACAGACGCCGCAATTCTCGAAGTCTGCGTGGTGCACAAAACCCGACGCGAGTTGTTAAGTGCCGAAGCTGCGCGCCAGCGCGCCTCCCACCCGTCTACATTTTGAGGGACACGATTTCAGCCTACTGACGGGCAAACTTTTGCTTTTTTTTTTTTTTTGCCATGTGGCTATGATAAAGCTAAGGATAAAGAGGCGGTGTGGCGACGAAGATGGTACTTGCTACTCGGCTTGTTGGTTCATACCTGAACCAAAGTGAAAAGAAAAAGAAAAGGACACTAGACGGGGCAAGAGCGTGGAGACGCTCTAGACCTGTCCTTTGTCGTTTTTCACTTTGGTTCACGTCGTAACACATCGTAATAGAGACGAAGACGGCATGAGCGTAGCGAAATAGACGTACACACACACAGCAAAGCCATTTTGGAGCCCTTAACTGTTCTCGTAGTTATGAAGGAATTCAGGCGGATGTAATGCAGACGGAGACACTGGTGCATAGATCTGCATCTACTGCAGAAGTAATGTCCTGGACAGAAAGTATAGGCTCGCGGACAGAATTAGGGCGTAGTTACAGACGCTCGAAACGCTTGTATTTCTCTATCGAAGTATATTAGCTGTGTTTCGTATACATACAGTATGATCATATGAAGATGACAGCTTCTGAAGATTTAGTCCGAGCAGAAATTTTTACGGCACCACGGTTTTCCACTTTTCCTTCTGCGTGGCAGTGCGCAGAAGGCACTCAATCATGCCAGTGCAATTAACGAAGCGCGGCCAGTCCGCTAAGCGGTGTACTATTATATTAATGAATGCATTCGTCGAGACGCGGGCCTCACGGCGAGCCCATTTGTTCGGCGCGGACGGGTTATACGCAAGGCTACGCAGACAAATCACAGGCGGCGAGATTTCAAGAAAGACAGGGAGAAACCGCGCGCTCCTAACTAGGCATGACTAGAGTTACTGTGCATGCTCCCCCGTATAGGGAGTACATACGGTAACTCTATAGGCATGACAAGGGCGAGATCGGGGAACCAGATTCCAGAAGGAACCAGCAAAGCGCTGTTTCGCTCTCTGCGTCTTCTCCGTTCAGCCGGAGAACTCGGCGCCTCGGACAGAAATGATGAGTGGATCGGAAGGGGTGCGTGCTGTGTTGCTCCGTTTGTCGTTGGGCTTGACACGCGCGCCCTCAGCGGAAAGGCGCGTCGCTGCCGTCTGCGGTTTTGCGCGTCGGCCCGTTCGCGTCGCAAACACACACACACACACACACACACACACACACACACACACACACACACACACACACACACACACACACACACACACACACACACACACACACACACACACACACGCACACACACGCACACACGCACGCACGCACGCACGCACAGACGCACACACACACACACACACACACACACACACACACACACAAACAAACAAGCTTTCCTCGACAGCGGGGACCACTATGCATCAGACTCGTTTGGCAACCGTCCGAGATCGGAAGGACCAATTATGTGCCCGCGTCCCTGTCTGAACGGCCAACAATTACGCGCCCACGGCGGTGCGCAGTGCGTTTCCAAGAATCGCGCGCGGTGAATTCGATGCGCGAACGATATGTTATGACGTTTGTTTCGTTCCCTGTATTACTCCCCGCGTGAGATCCGAAGCGAACGATACGCGGGGGATTTGCTCGTGTGCCAGGTTCCTGTATACTTTCTCCACCCCTTTCTTTCCTGCCTTCCTTAAGAAGTTGCCAACGCGGCCGGAGTATAGGCCATGCGCTCTGCGCTGTAGCTTTTGCTTGCCGTCTTCGTCAAATGCATTACAGGGCTTAGAGTGCAAACTAAAGATAGCATAACCACAGGACGTCAGCAGACATCTTGATAAAAGGTTCACTTGGACCAACTCCTACTACTTTGCGTGGATGAGCCATCGGCAGAATGTCTCTCTCTCTCTCTCTCTCTCTCTGTCTCTTGCGTGTATTGGATTAGACGCGGCTGCCCGACTCCTTCGTATTCTTTATTTATTGTTAATCCTTATGCTTTTTTATTGTTCCTTTTCTTTTTCTCCTGCACGCGCTTTGCATTCGGCACACTAAGCAGACGCGCACCAAAACGCATATTGATGTCATCTACAATATCGTTTCGAGGCTGGAGACAATTGCACAACAGCTGTCGCATTTACATCGCTGCCTATTACTGTTAAGCTGTTATCCTTAATATTACTGTCATTGCTATTCACAGCAATAATCTATCATGGGCAGGAATACCTGCTACCTATAGCTGCTCGTACAGGATTTTTGTGCTGTGATCTCTGATATCGCTGCTTAAGACAGCGACATGTTAGGGGTGGCGTGTTACGGCATTGCGGCTCATAACAGCTGTTGTGCCGTCATCGCTGTTACCGCTTCTCACAACAGCGATATGTTACCGGTAGCGATACCTGTTTGTGCTATTGGTGCTCATTATGGCTTTTGGCGCTTTTATGGAAATCGATAGTATGATAGGTGTAGCCTGCGTACTTAATCATCATTCCGGTTTGTATTGAATCGCGAACTTAACTGCATTTATCAATTTCTATTCACTACGGCGTTCATTCACTTTAAGTGGGCTGCCGAACCCTTCACGATATTTCATGCTACTTCATGGACCTCTCGTAGCAGATTAATCGTGCACCTTTCACTTTAAGCAACATGCGGTATATGAACCTCAATATCATAAAGCATGCTTAGCGTTTTCTTTTTTTCGCGAAAGAACAAAGTATCGTTGTCCTGCATGCAGATAGTCAAAGCGTTTGAAAAATGTTCCGAAACAAAGAACAAAGGCTTTCAATATATAGGTTAGCAAGAACAAAATTCTTACAATCTCATAGTTTTTAAAATGTCGTACAATCGCGCTTGGCTGCTACGAAAATACACGCAACAATGGCACGAGCCCTAGAAACCGATGACGAGGTGGGCCCCGTGGGTGTATCCAATAGAGAGGAGAACGTGAATCTTTCTTTCTAAAGGGACAACTTCTGCATTACGTTTCCCTCGTCGCACCGGAGCCGATGAGCGATCAGAAAAGGCTAACGGCGCGTACCTGCATCGAACGTTCCCTGGCGGTATCAAACGAGGTTTTTTATATGTGATCGACACCTTCAGGCGATTTAATGTTACAACGCTCATACTACGCTAAATGAGATCGTGGACGGCACCTCTTTACGCAGGCTCCTACTGACTTTCGTCTCATGCAATAGTTACATCCTTTGACGCTTAACGATGAATGTTTCGTTAATGCAGAGGGAGTTTTGGACATAACGAAGCTTTCAGTACAATAAATAGATTTCTACCGCCAATGGGCTGCGTTAGAACAAATTTTATTTATATCTCTTTGCTAAATATTTATATGCTGCTATTCATTGCGGCAACGAGGATCAAACAAACCAACGTTGAAACTTAAAGAGAGAGTGCAACCGGCATCGTTGACAACGTCAGTTGGCATTTGCTGCTCCCTCCGTCTAAAATTATCGGTCCCGGTTGAGAAGATAACGCGGCGAAATTATCACTCCAGCTGCATTACAGCATCATATAATACATAGGGTGGCTTATAATGACTGCAGTATTTAAACGGATAGGGATTACGACGCGTTGGGTCGCCTAATTGCGGCTGAGATATCCCATTATCATCAGCCACCACGTATTCAAACGACATCTCTCACGACAAACGAATCAGCCCTGTCTTCCGAAAACACCATTTCTGTGCTATTTCATCGTCCTGGGAGTGAAACGAACAGCAAGAATAAAAGTGAAGCACATTTCTGGACCAACCAACAGCATAGCAAGCTCGAGACAGTTCCGATAAACTGGAACCACAATAGTGACTGGAAAAGAACCAGCTAACAAAACAATACGACGAACGGAACAAAAATCACGCATAGCGATACGGCACAGATGGTGTCCGGCTGCGACACCGCGAAATGACCGCCTGTAACCCCCAGCAGCACTCGATGCCGGGGGTTTATTACATACAAAAAAGAAAAACTAAAAAGAGTGTCAAGAAAAATCTTGCGGTCGTGAATAACCTTCTTGATTCTGCGTACATCGACACTCGGTGTACGCATACGCGATGTACGGTGCACTCGATGGCGCGTTTAAGGAAATCTTTTGATTAACTGTAGCAATGTATGAGATGGGGCTAGTTAGTGTTCTATGTTGTTACACAATCTGGTAACGGGCAAAGGAGGCAAGAAAAGGGGTCGTAGGCAAGCGCCGTCTGACATGTCTAAGAGACGTCATTCACGCACGTTTTCCTCCTTGACGATGCCAAGCAGCTTACACCCAGAAAACATGGCACTCTCATCTGTTCTCTCTGCGGTGATAGCGCCTCAACCGTATTTGCCTTATTTTGCATTACAGGAAAGACATATAGGAATAAGCTGTCATATAGACATGAACGCTCAAGGTACGAAGCACCTGAAAGCACGAATCCGTTCAGCTATTACGAAATTGACAGCCTCATTGCGTAACTCTCGTTTTGCTCAGTTGACGTTTTCACTGTAACTACTCCTCATTTGCAAGCTCAGAGAAACGACGGGGCTGAAAATGGATGTACGGTGAATCCATCGCGTCCGCCGGCTGTTGTTCACGTGACCAAAACTTAGGTTGAACGGGCGCAAGCGCGCGGCACCACCCCTTACGACAAGACAGATCCTCCGGTGCGCTGCAGTGAAACATCACGCGCATGCGGCGACAGCTGCGCGCGCCGCGCTGGTCGAACTCGCAGCGTCGCCGCGGCTGCGCGCTCGTCGTCAAGACTCGCGCGCACTCCATGCCGGTGTCCGCGGTTGACGGGGGCTGACTAAAAACCCATGGCACCAAGGATCATTCAGAGACACGGGGAGGAAACGCACAAGGCATTAGAATCATCTCGTTTCTCTACACTGATCTTGCCGCAACGTTTTCTTGCGCGCCGCCCCCAAAACAATTCGTACCTCGTTTCTAGCAAACACCGAGAGAATCGAGTGCTCGCAAACTCCGCGCGTAACAAAAGAATGTCAGGTCTCAGCTTGAGCTGTAAGCTAACACAAGGAAAGTTCACGACGAGCGGCGGGGGAGCGGAAAGGCTAGATGCGAAGGAAAAAGAAAAGGCGTAACCACTCACTGATGTTAAGCGGAGGCATGTCGACGAGGTCTCGCTCTTGCCTCGGGTCCTGGAAATACCCTCGGTCGCCCTCAGAAACGGCACGGCGGCGGCGGGCAGGCCCGCTACCAGTAGGCCTGCCAACGTTTTTCCTCAACACCAGCCGCGGAGGCAGCCAACGCGCCGGCCGCCCGGCCCGGCACCCCGGCCGAAGCGGCGGTGGTGGCGGCGAAGAGGGTGGCAACGACGGCTCCGCCGTGGCTCTGCCCAACCCGCGGCTGGGCGCGCACTCATCGGGCAGTGGGGCGATCTTTCAAGCAGCGGTTTGCGGCTCACGCGCAGCGAGCGAACGTGTACGGCGGTGCCGGTAGCGCGGTGGGGAAGCGAACACACACAGGCGCGCGCGCGCGCGCCACGCAAATCACTCCGTCGAGACGCGCCGTCGTCAGCTGAGTGGAGGAGGCCACAGCACGAACGCCGCGACGCGACGCGCTCGCGCGCCGGCACCAGCAACGCGGAGCCGCTACGCAATGTCCGACGCGGCAGCCGGCTGAGAGACACTGGGGTGGTGGGGGTGAGGTCTGCACCCACTCCGCCACGGATTCTCGCCCTCCTCGACGCTTCCCTGCAGCGGCGACGGATGCGTATGAAAGCGCTTCTGCGGCTCTGGCGGCACGGGCCGGGTCGGCCAGCTGCTGGGGGGGAGGTCTATGCGCAGGCGTCGTGGAGAGGAGGAAATGCGGTGCGAATAATAATAAAAGCACGATCGTGCGCCATCGCATGGTTGCGGCCACGCCACCGCTGTCGTGGAGGAAGAGGAGGATGAGGAAAAGAGAGAGAACACGCTCGAAGCATGGGTGGTGCAGGGGGAGAAACTTCCGGTGCCGGCTCGGAGGAAGTCGTCCTCCGCGCGCGCCGGTGGCAGGCCGCGGAACGCACCTCGCCACCGATTCCTTCCGCTGGCTGCGCATGCGCGTCGTGTGTGCCGGCGTGCGTGACGTAACTCGTTTTTGAGATGATGAAGGACGGCCGGCATGACTACGCTGACTGGCACCCGGCGGTACAGTTGGGCTGCGGGTGTGTTCAGTTTAAGTAAGACTGATGGATATTTGCAAGCAATTCCTAAATCGTGATTCTTCTTCGACGATCAATGGCGCTTGCTGGCTGTTCGTGTAGCGCACCAGTTATTGGCCCAACAATGAGTCATCCTCCCGACATCTTAGCGTCGTCGCTCCGCAATGACACCGGATCAGTGGGTTAGGCGCTTTCCGTTCAGCCGGCTGCATCCATATATATTTCTTTCTGGAACATTATCTAGTCATGGAAATGGCTAGTTATGACTTTCTAGACGTTCTTTTTCCCCTTTCTTGTCCTTTTACATTGAGCGACTTTCGTCACAGGGCTTCTTTGCAGCTTTCTAGGTATTTAGTCATTGTGTCCACGCTTCCGTGCAGCCCATTGAGTTTTATGTTCTCCAGTCGATGCGTGCTCTGCGCAGAACTTGCTGACCAACGTTGGCTTGCCTCGCAAGGCTTTTTCACCAGCCTTGGAGCAACAACGCAATAATGAGAAGCGCGCTTCTCAGGCGCAAGCGGACACGTTCTTTCTGCAGGTCGCCCTTTCGAGGGAATCTAATAAAGGTTTTCTTTAATTATTCCTGGCAATATATTTAAATGATTGATCATGTATGCTAGAAGCTATACCTAGGCTACACAAATACGAAAACATTCGCTGCACTCCATAAGGATGTAACGCGTAACAGGTCATTATGTGTCATTTATGGTCAACGGGCGCTTTTTTTTTCTGCAAAACACTAATGTGTGCGGCGAAGTGGAACATTTGTGTGCACAACGAAGCCATGCGGAGCTCCATTCTCTCTCTAACTGTTCTTTCAATTTGGCTCATTCGGCTTGACAAATTATAGATCCCACAAGATACTCGTGGAGTGATGGGATGGGGCCAATCACGGTTGCGTAGGGCAGTGAGGAAAGAAGTAAAATGGCAAAGGCCGCACTATATTGCGCACTCGTGCCCACATTTCCATTCCGTTACAGAACGAACCGACCTCCCTTATGTGTTCAGGGTCGCGCTTCTCAAAGTGAATTGTGTTCGGGGTCGGATTTCGTAAGCTTCAGGTCCCTGACCCATACCTGACCTGCAATACAACGGGATAAATTGGGCTTGCTTGATTTTATTTCTTTAAATCTTTTCTTTCGTCCCGGAGAAAGAAGATATTGCATAATCTAAGTTTGAGCTGGATGGTGGGTCATAATTCAAAGAAATTCATGGCGCAAACTAGAAGAAGACAAAGAACACAACAGGACGGGCGCCAACTTCCAACTAATTTTATTAAAAATCGCAGCTGGAAACGGAAAGGGGCATTGATTTTTTCATAATTGCCCCGCAGTTCATGGCGCCATCTCCATGCAGAGCCCTCAGTGAAATTTAACTGAACGAATCTTTTTGCTCGTTGTACAGAGTGAACTAACGCACAACTACTTTAGGAACTTGCGGAGAAAGAGTGAAACCAAGAAATTACTTCTGGAATTCTTGTTACTCTTTAGTTTTGCTCCTCAATTTTTTTTTTGACTCCCCGAAAATTCTGGGGCAGAATCTGTGCCTACTCGGCTTGTTCACCTTCTGCCTTTTTTTTCTTATCTTCTCATATTTCTATTTTCTGGCCCTGGCTCACCCTCATTACTTTGCGCACCCCAGCACTTCTCTGTCGTTCATTCCTTCCTTTTCTGAGCTGTTATGTCACCTCACGTCACGCATGGTCTTCTCTGTTTCTTTCGGTGGTATGCCTATTATGTACGACAAAGACAAGCCTATGTAAGCCACAACATGTTTGGCGCCAGCTGTGCTGTATTATCTGAGAAGAAGTAGATGGGGAAGGGCCACACAACACGGCGCCGCTTCTTTCGCAGATTGATATGTAGGGCACACCCATAATGTTCCAAGTATTTTCTGCGGACAGCGGCGCTTGTCACTTGCAGTCGCAAAGGAGGCGTGACGTCGCCTACGAGGTGAAAGCTCGCTGCCTGATCTGAGTATGGAAATGTCAGAAAACGCCCACGCCTCTGTCCATGAGCTCATATAAAGGTCATGCCTATGTGCCTTCGGGAGAGCGGCTAATGACTGCGTGATTAACACTATCCGATGTCGCCCAACCGACTGAACAGAATTAGACTTTGCCTGTTTCCCAACTCCCCTGACGACAAATAGGCGCAGACAAACGCAACGAATCGTGCACCGTTCAGACCTGGTGCGCTAACAGCTGCGGATCTTGCATCTAATCAACGGGAAATGACTTATGAGTGACCTGAAATTGGAATGTGGAAACCACGGGGAAAAAAAGGGGTGTAGCGCACACTGTGCTTACGGCTTTAAAGCCATGTTCTCAGCTGTTTATGCGCAACATTTCATACAGAAGAAACCACAAAGCTTATCGGAAACCTTGGATCACGAAAGAGGTTCTAAAAAAACATAAAGAAAAGAGATAAGCTTTATGCCAGGTTTATAAAATCTCGGAACGGCGAGGATCTAAAATGCTTCAAAATCTTTAGAAATAAGTTAAATAAAGAGCTAGTATATGCAAGAAATCGCTATTATTTACGGACATTTTCTTCATCCGAGGGACATACAGAGAAGATGTAGAACAAGTTAAATGAGCTAATGGGACGCAAACAAAACACTGAACCTATAAAGAAAGTTTTTGTAAGCGGATGCCTTTTAACCAGAGATCATTTAGTTCATGCATTTAATGATTACTTTACAGACACTGATTCCGATTCATGACAAAGCCCACCACACCACACAAGCCCACATTTCAGTTCCCTGCAACTATGGAGACTATTTTTTTTTCAAGCGACAGCCCCTACCGAGGTTTGTTCAGTTTTCCTCAAACTAAAAAAATAATGCAGCTGCGATGCTGATGGCCTCCAAATAGGACCTATCAAACATGTCATTTGTGACATTGCACCTGTGGTAGCTTATATATATAACTTATGCATAACATCAGGTACTTTTCTGAAAAAATGAAAATTGCAAAAGTAATTGTGTTATATAAAAAAGGTGACAAGCTCGATATAAAAAAATTACCGCCCGATATCTATTCTCCCGCAGTTTTCTAAAGGTCCTGAACAAATCATTCTTAACCAATTAACATCTTTTAGCAAGAAACATACACTAATGACAGACGCTCAATACGGTTTTCAACAAGGTAAATCAACAGAACTAGCACTTCTGGCACAGAAAGAATATCTACTGCAAAACCTCGAAAATAAGTTACTTGTAAGTGGTCTATTCATAGACTTCACAAACGCCTTCGACTGCATAAATCATGACCTCCTAATACTTAAGCATGAAAGATAAGGCATCAGGGGCCTTATTCACTTACTGACATCCTACCTTAGAAATCGGCAGCAATATGTGTCTACAAACACTAGCATATCATTTTACGACATATACAAACAGGTGTTCCTCAGAGAAGTATCCTTAGTCCATTTCTATTTAACATCTACATGAACGACATAGTTCTTATCCACAGAGAAGCAATATTCTTAAACTACGCAGATGATACAAGTGTCTTTTTTTTATCAAACAACTCATATACAGGCCTCATTGGTGCAGCGAACAATCTCTCAACCCATCTCTCAAAATGAAGCCAGGACAACTTTCTAAAAGTAAACTCCAATAAAACACAAGCAGTCATCTTTAAAACAAGACGTACGTGTATTCCATTGACCCACAAGATATTTTAAAACTCTGAGAATATGGACGTTGTTGACGCAGTAAAAGTACTTGGCGTATACTTTACCGACACATCGCAATGGGACGCTCAGGTGGATTTTATACTCCAGGAACTGGGTCGCATAACAGGTATACTACATCGAAATTGGTACCTTTTACCAACGTCAGCTAAATTGATCATTATCCGCCGTGGTTGCTCAGTGGCTATAGTGTTGGGCTGCTGAGTACGAGGTCGCGGGATCGAATCTCGGCGGCGGCGGCCGCATTTCGATGGGGGTAATGCGAAAACACCAGTGTACTTAGAATTAGGTGCACGTTAAAGAACCCCAGGTGGCCGAAATTTCCGGAGTCCTCCACTACGGCGTGCCTCATAATCAGTAAGCGGTTCTGGCACGTAAAACCCCATAATTTAACTTTTTTTAATTGATCATTTATAATGCACTGTTTGCCTCACATGTAGATTATTGCCACCTTGTATGGGGCACAACATCAGCTTCCAATCTCTCTAAAATAGTACTGATCAAATAAATAAATAAATAAATAAATAAATAAATAAATAAATAAATAAATAAATAAATAAATAAATACGCGCTAATACAAATGTGCCGTACAACTCACACGCTGAAGGACTTTTCACCAAGTATAACATAACAAAAAGTAATCATCTCTACAAACAAATTCTCCTACGTACCTACTACTTTCAGGTAAAAGATTGAAGCAGCTTAATAACAAATATAGCAAACTTAAAAGACAATACACCAAGATATGATAGGCGCAGCCATGAAAAATAGCTCATACCTTTTTCGAGAACAAATTACAGCCGTCAAATGGTCACAAACACCTTGCCACGGCTACGAAATTTTTATCTGGAAGTCGGCATTGACATCAATGCCGTGACACCATCGGAGCTCATCAGCCTGTCGAAAACTATAATTTAAATCACCATAGTACAGTGAAACCACGTGTATTCACAGTGAAATAAATGTAATTACTCCTTTTATTCGATGTAACCCACTGTTATTTGTTTTTCATTTATGAAAGTGTTCTTTGCCACCGGTCTGCCATTACGTTTGCTACAGACAAGAACATACCCAAGTCCAGATTTTACTAACAGGATCTATCCGGAGAGGGCAACTCAAATCAACTGTAATAAGTGCAATGGCATCATTACTCTTGACCACATGCTTTGGCAGTGCCCCGCGGCCTTCACAGACTGTGACAAGGAAGAAGAATGGTGGCGGCAAATGCTACACAGCGAATCACTCTCTGACCAATTACGGGCAGTCCAGAAGGCCCGCGATGTGGCTGAAGGGCTCGGCCTGACAGTCCCAACGTGGGAGCGGCCCGCGACAACCTAGGGTTGACCTTCAGGACCCAATAAAGTTCTTCTTACTTTACCTTACCGGTCTGCCAATATGCAAAGGGGGCCAGGGACCATTCAAGCTGCAAATAAGCAGCCTTTAACTTGGCCCCCTCCATTTGCTTTTAAACGGGCCCAAATGAAATGAAATGAAAAAAAAAACCCAGACTACTTTTAACTTGTCCCATCACTGTGCTGGCAAAAGGAATTTTAAAGGTTAATGGAAGATAGCACAATTCCAGTTAATGAGCTGGTCTGCTGGAAGAGGAAGACATTACTTGCGCGAAAAATTGAAATGCACGATCAACTAATTAAAAAATTCGTAAAGTTTTTAACTAACTGCCTTATCCAGTTACTTTTGTGCTTGAATGCATAAAACGACGTTTTGATAAGAAAGTAACTCGAATGCCAATGTATTTCTTCGCGAAGTACGGGAATTAATATTTGGAAACTGGTGTCATCCTGAGAATTCGTTCCAAGTGGACCCGCCTAGGGAACTCCGCGGCTATAATTTATAAGTTGCAATATGAGCCAATATGAGATAATTAGTTTTAAAAACTCAATTAGTGCATATTTGTTAATTCGTTGGTTATGAATTTCAATCTTTTGTGCAACTAGTGGCCGCCGCTCTGAGTAGACTACCTCATGAAGTAGAATTGTGCTTTCCGTCACAGGCAACCTTTAAGAAATTTTGAAAATGTTCGCTTAAACACCCTGTATAGTGCAAATACGCGGAAAACAAGTTGCTTCACCTTCACGTAATTGATGGCGTTTAACGAAAGCAGGATGTATAGAAAGGCAGCGAGGTTAACCGTAGTTAGTTCTGTTTAGCTACCCTGCACCGGAGAAAGAGGGTAAATGGATAAAGAGACAAAGAAAAAAAAGAGCACGACAGAAGTTAAGCTACCAACACTATACCGCGCGGTAGCATGTGGCATCCTTTGAGTCTGTCATGTAAGCCTGTAGACCTATGAACTGGAACAGCGCAAATATAGCTTTCTACGCGTAGTTTCTTTGGGAGCACGCGCCCATAACATTTTTTCATAATTATAGTGCGGTGGTGCTGAGAGGCAAGTGATGTGCACAATTCCAGATAGACGATACAGTCGTGCACTTAAGCCCCAACTGCACATAAAGGTATGGAAGGCAGAGCACAGATCGTCCTAAGTAACCACAAATCATTTTGAGGATACGCACGCGTCTTGTTAAGCCTAACTCGGCCCTTGCTTCACCCGTATGCTGTCATTTTTCTTATTGTTATATTATTGAAGCGTTCACACGGGGACTCACTAGATCTTTTTTTTTTTTTTCGTTATCTTAGGGGATAACTCCAAGCAGTGGGCTCAAGTTCTCACAGAAGTAAACGTAGAATGAAGTTTGCGTGAGGTGACAGAGAGAGTGGGTTTGCCAACAAGTGCACGAGCGGACGAAACTTAGCGGCGCAGCGTTCGTCATCAGTCAGAGTGTGACAGCAGCGTCAGACGCTGTTTCCTCACCCGAGTGTCAACAGTCGCTAAGTGCATAACTCCGTTGTGGAAACTAAGGCCGAACCACAGTCTTTCCTGGAACTCCTCTAGCTGCGTCATCTCACAATGTCTCAACAACACTCTAAGTCCTCCGTACCTTGTATAAACACGGTTTTCTGTGTGACTCGCGACTTTTCTTAAAGTTCGACTTATGTCTACAGGGTATTCAGACGCATATATATATATATATATATATATATATATATATATATATATATATATATATATATATATATATATACTAAAGGTACACACATGCACAATCACATACATATAGAAATACACAATAAAAATACAAGGAACTCTGAACATAACACACGCCAAAATTTGTTTAGTTTCAAATAACTTTCAATCTATAAACATTTGATTGCACTATTTGATATATGCAATAAAAGACATACAAAGGGCGTTTATTTTTGGGGAATAAGTGAGAGCTACAAGAACAGAATGAGCTATTGTTTAAATTAGAGCATTCTTTGTGGCATTTTTTTATATGAATGAATGTGTCTACAACTGTACAGGTATGCTGCTTCAACTAACTCTGGCTGTAGCTTCAAGAGTTCTACAGTTTGGTAATGTAATGACTGCATCCCATATGTAGTTGTAGTTGTCTGTATGTAACCTGCGTGCCTCAATTTATAACCACAATTTGGACTTCTGTAGATTTCCAGAAATGCTTTTTTCCTCTTTCTGTTCCCCTTTCCTCCACCCCTAGGGTGCTCGTCTGGTTAACCTGCCTGCCTTTCCTGTCCTTGCTCTCTCTCTCTCTCTCTCTCTCTCTGAATTGTCGCTGTTTGTATATAAATATCCATGTTGCAAGACGTTCATAGAGTGCCTGATATACAATCATAATTTAGTTGTTTAGAAGTTAAGATTGGGTGTAAGGTTCTTATTCTGAATTTTGTTTAAAAGGACACTAAAAGTTACCAATAAGTCAACGTGGACTGTTGAAATACCATCCCAGAAACGTCGAAACGCTTGTTTCATGCGAAGAAGAGACTTATTTTGAGAGAAAATGTGTTTTGAAGCGTCCGCGTACCTCTAGCGCAGTTCAAATCGCCCGCCCTCCGATCGAGGAGTGGTGACGTCATGGTCTCATAGTGACGTTGCGCTGTCGGTGAGTAATACGGTGCCCGCAGACGGCGCTACGGCTTCTTCTGCGCAAAACGCAAACGCGCGGCCAGAAACAGAGCCAAGACAGAGCCGACAGCAGCGCGAAAGCGGAATTATGGTGGTTAGCGGAAGGGAAAGCGCGCGACTATAACCTGGTTCTTTATTTTATGACGTCAACTTTGACACTCGTTGCAATGGGCGACCCTGACAACGACATACTGGCTCGCGATTCTGGGCTCGACTTCAGCGATTTAAGCACTGATGAACGTGACCTGCTGCTGAGGGCTCGCGCTGCCGGCGTCGTTGCGTACTACTACGACGGCAACTGTATGTCATGACTGTACATATTCGCACATTTACAGCTTTTTCTTCGTGAAAACCAAATGCCGCACTCACCGCCCCACCCCGTCTTCGACCTGCAGTTGTTCTTGCGCTTCGGAGAATGCAGGCAAGACCGACGGAACAGCGCTATAGGAAAGCATTACGTTGAAAGGCACTCCACACGACTTCAGTAAGTCGGCGTTGAACTCGTGCTCCTCTGGACGAAAGTGCAGCGAGCACACTATGTGATTTTTCGGCTCTTTGCCAGCGCGCTGTGGCAGAGGTACGGCACTTAACCACTTCGAACGGAGAGATTCACTCGTTGGCACACAGTGATAAGTAACGTTGGATTCGCCGTTGCAACTGCCCTTGGCCAAGTTCCGCGGACCGTTCGCGCATCCCACGACATCACATGGACGTGGCATTCTCGCTGCTTGTTCCAAATGCAAGTTTCGCGAGCCAGCAGAACAGGCGCAGCACGACGCGATAATGAAACAACTGAAACTCCAAAACGCGCGCGGCGCAGAGTCGAGCGCACTGAGTCGAGCGAAAACGAAACCTTTCGACCACCTATGCTACTGAAGCGTAACGTTAAAATGTTATTTTTTCTTAGAAGCGAACAGAAGTACACAAGCAGCATTTTCTTCCATCTTATAACCTAATAAAATGATCTTTTTAATACGAGTAGTTGAGTAGTAGTGACATAAATTATGATGAGGAGTGCCTTCGTCATCGGGCTAGTGCCGGAATGTGGCTGGGGGGTCTGAAATCGCGTCATGCATTTACCTCAATTTCTCGGTTACTAAAGCTCTGTTCGCGATTATTGACGCGATTACTTGACTTCATAGTAACCTTTAGTGTCCCTTTAAAGGCTTATTTCTCCTGGTAAGTTATTTATTGGGTGGGTGATGTGTATAGTACAATTCAGGTGCTATTCAATGTATACCCCCAAGAACTTATGCGAACTAACTCGTTCGATTCTGTCACCTGGGTAAGCCAGCTTTGTGTTAATGTCAATTACTTTATTTTTAGCCCTAAATATTGTATGTTTGGTGTTATCAACATTAAGATTTAGCGAGTTCTCAGAAAGCCGCATGGATAGTTCATCAAGCCATGCGTTTGTCATGTATATTACACCTGCGAGATAAGCAACATTAAAAACACATTAGTGTCATCTGCAAAGAGCCCAATATCAGGTGTGTTGGGTATTAGAAGGAGAGTGTTGATATAGATCAGAAAGAGAAGAGGGCATAGTATTGACCCTTGTGGCCCTCCATACTTCCAGTTTTGATGCTGTATTTCCCAAGTTAACAAACTGCATACGATTTTGTGAGTAGGTTTTATCTAGATCGAGTGGAATACCTCGAATTCCATACGCCTGTAATTTGACTAGTAGAATATCACGCTTTATTGAATCAAATGCTTTCCGCAAATCAAGAAATAGGCCAACCGTGTACTTCTTATTTTCGATGTTGCTAATAATTTTGTCTTTGATGCTTTCAAGAGCGTCTGCAACCGATTTGCCCACCCATATCTGTTAAGCGTTGCTTGCTAGAGGAACATCTATCGTAGTTTCTGTGTGAATAAACGAGCTTATGGGCCACACCTGCTCGAGAATGTCTTATCAATTGTGCTCAGCTAACTTGCAATCGGCTCACGGACGTATTCTTTCTGTCATTTATTTATTTATTTATTTATTTATTTATTTATTTATTTATTTATTTATTCATTTATTTATTTATTTATACCCTCAGGGCCAAAGGGATTACAGAGGGGAGTGGGTAATATAGGTTACAAAGACAATAAATACAATACAGTGAATTTTGTTAGAACATATTTTCAACAATCTACAAAATAAACAAGTGTTAGTGCATTGCGAAATCGTTGATTATCCTCGATGGCTGCAATATCGGGAGGCGGGCGGTTCCATTCGACAGATGTCTAGAGAAGGTAGGACTGAAAACAAGCTTTAGTTTTGCACTTTTCGATGCCAACCTTGTGCCGATGATCAATGCGATGGGAGATGTATTCTGGTGGTGAAATAAAATCGTCGTGTAGCGTGACGTGATGACATACCTTGTGGAATAGAGTGAGGCGACTGCTTTTCCGGCGAGATTTTAAAGGTGGGAGAGAAAGGTTAGTTTTCATGGCTGTGATAATTGAGCTACGGTTGTAATTTGAAAAGATGAAGCGAACGGAGTTATTTTGTATAAGTTCGAGAGAAGATACAAGATATTCATGCCGAGGTGCCCATATAGATGACGCGTATTCAAGTTTAGGTCGTATTAGGGATTTATAAAGTAGGAATTTTAAGGAAGATGGGGGGGGGGGGGAGCAGCAGAGAAGTTGCGACGTAAATACCCTAACATGCGATTAGCGTTATTGGTAACGTATTCAGTATGGGCATTCCATGTTAAGTTTCGTGATATATGTACGCCTAGATATTTATATGATGCGATGGAATCAAGAGGAATGCCATTAAGACAATAAGAAGGGGAAGTGTTAAAGCAGCGAGAAACGAGCATGAACTTACATTTATTAATATTTAATTCCATTTTCCAAGCTTTGCACCAGTTAGACACCAAATTAAGATCGGTCTAAGAGTCTGGAGAGATCGGTCTGGAGAGTCTGGAGAGTTACGTATTTCTCGGAAAATTACACAGTCGTCAGCAAAAAGGTGGCTGGCAGAAGACAGGGTGGACGGAAGGTCATTAATATAAATTATCAATAGAAGTGGTCCGAGGACGGATCCTTGTGGTGCACCAGATAGCACGTTAGTAAGCGGTGAGGTTGTGCCATTAGTGAAAACAAACTGCCAGCGGTTGAGAAGGAAAGATTGAATCCATCTAAAGACATGTGAATCAAGATAAAGATGACTTAATTTATAAAGCATGGGCATGGGAGCAGTGACAACGGCATGACTCTAATGCTTCGTTTTTTAAAGCCATTCTGATTAAAAAAAGCCTAAGCGGGTAAGGGGGTCGGTGTTATAATAGAGTTCAAGCATCTAGAAGGACCTAATATGCTCCTCTACGTCTACCATTGTTCCCCACATTTTGGTTTTATTCCATCAACATCAATTAGGGGGTAGGTGTTATAATAGAGTTCAAGCGTCTAGAAGGACCTAATATGCTCCTCTACATCTACCATTGTTCCCCACATTTTGGTTTTATTCCATCAACATCAATTTCATCAAAAATGCACCTGAGGAGACCACAGCGGAGCTAAAGCTAGATTCAAAATTATATTTTTACAATTCCTTGCTTTCTCTATACTTCGCTTTGATCAACCCGATCAACTCTGACCTATCGAGGTTGCTCGCAGTTGCCCGCCGTCGTACGCTAGATAACGGCACTAAAGACTGCTAACCAGGTTGGTTGGTTGGCCTAGTTGGAATGCTGTTGTGAAAGAAGGCGCTAAAAGAAAATCGGGCAAGTGGAAATTGTCTTTCCCGAGTGAATATGCAGTCTGCTCACGCACAAAGAGCACGGCTTGCCAAGGGTCTTGCTTCTGGTTCTGCGAAGCTATAAGTGGCACGTGCAAGTTTGGCTTTGCCCGCCGTGCAAGGCAATTAAAAGCCGGCTCCAGGTCGCAGCGAACTTAATTGGCGTCATAACGGTGGCACTGTCACCAATGGCAGTTCTCATCAAGGTGAAAATCAGCTAGGCGAAGGATGCCATGTGTTCCTGTAAACGCTGTGCGGCGCTGAGAGGTGCGTGTATTGGAAACCGGTCAGTACTCTGACTTGGGCGAAGCATTAGTTAACACTTCTAAAATGGTTGCTGGGCAAGTATGTTCATGGCGATCGGAGTACTAAATGTGCGCAAGCACATAACACATAAATGAAGCGGAAAGGGACGACTAGGTATGCTTGTGTCATCCCCTCGCACTTGTCGTCCGTTTTCGGGCCCTTAGTTGTCCTTATAAAGCAGTCTCTATGAAGTAATTCCTTACAAACATCTCCTGAATATCAAGTCATGAAAAATAACATTAAAAAATAAGTCGGGGAATCAATAGCGAATGTCACTAAGGAGCACGGTCTCGCGAAGATAGCTAATGTCCAAACGCACCACTCACTCACTCACTCACTCACTCACTCACTCACTCACTCACTCACTCACTCACTCACTCACTCACTCACTCACTCACTCACTCACTCACTCACTCACTCACTCACTCACTCACTCACTCACTCACTCACTCACTCACTCACATCACCAAATGCGTCATGCTTACCGTCGTGTCAGCGTTTGTCATCGGCAAGGTTTGCCTTCGTCTCTACCGCGAACCTCTTTCTTCCCTTTACAGGGTGCCGAACTGAAAAGGAAAATCCGCCTCCCTTCCACCTCGTGACAGTGGATGTACAGAGAAGCTGGTGCAAACGTTACACAAATACCGTCACCCCAAATGACGCTGGATGACGTTGCACAAGCAACACCACCACAAGCGACGTACGTCACACGCGCACGCACGTGTGTGGAAGTGGAGCACACATCCTCATTCTTCTAGGCCAACCGTCAACAGCAAGTGCCTTATTAATCGGAATCATTTTATGGCTCATGAGGTGGAAAGTCCGACGTTGTTGACGTTGGCGTTACTACGCGATGGTCCAAAAAGGCCACGAACCCTCGACCTTTGGTGGGAGTCGATCAAGGACTAGGCGTCCCAAGAACTGGTTACTCAACGACTGAAAGAGCATAGGCTTCATGCGGTGGTCGCAATGCTTTCGCATTTATCCACGTTGGGACAACTAAATACGCCTTGAATTTTTTTGAACTAAATTAATGTTTAAAAGAAAATTGAGTCAGAAAACGCGTAAAGTGTGACTTACACTCAAGATGCAGACGTGATAGCTTCGGATTGGTTTTCGAATATACGAGCAAACATAAACATGTTACGCGGGAACTGAACGAGAAAGCATAATTCTGTTACGCCGGAACTCAAACACAAACCCCTTTTCCAGGTGCCATTTTCTTGGGTGAGCACGCCGCTAAAATCTCAACCACCTAGAGGCTAACAGCTTCGCTGTAAACCGTTCAGTTCTGGTTTAACGTACTTAAACAACGTTCCGGTTCGATTGCAGTTAGGAAAACAGGTTCGGCGCAGTGCTCTTTGGCCTCAGTCATAGATCGGCTAAATAAAGGGAACTCGCTGAAACACACTTGCAAAATATATATTTTGCTGAGGGCTCACGCGGACTCAAACTCACCAAAATTCTACTCCGCCGAACTCACTCCTACTTCGACTCAGGGGTTGGTTCGAGTCTGACTGAACGGACTCATAAGTGAATTTGCCGACGCATGGCTCTATGCATCTGCGCTCGCAGTCTGGATCGAGAACATCATGACGTCGCCCATAACACGCATATAAGAATGCAAGACGTCGAGACATAGTGTTCACCGAGAGCGCATCCCAGACGAACAATTCCTATGAGTGTACTGAACGCTAGCTCACGTTGTCGAATCCATACGTATAGTGCGCTTCTCAGTGGCAAGGCCAGGCTCATGTTCGTGCAAAGCATTCCAATATATTGCCGGCCAAGTCCCATTCCAACGCCCTCATATACGTTCCTGGCGGTACTGCGCGAAGAGGGCAGCTGTTTTGAACTTGTTGCAACTGAGTGCCGAATATGCTACGCTTTCATCTAGGCGGGCATAACAAATAAAAGACAGCAAAAACGCAAGCCGATAGCGTACACGCAACGGGCAGCGCTTTCTACAGCAGCTGTTGTAGTGGTTGGCATTCGCTCTTCACGTGTGCTGTTCAACTGCACAACGCTTTTTGCGTAAGTCCGCTGCCGCGCACCGTACTGGTTACGACTCCCGCGAGCGTACACTACTCTCCCTCCTTGGAAAGCTTTATCTCGAGCTCTTATCGGCGCTGCCGGAGGCGGCGAAGGAAACACAAAGCGAGGTAATGAAACGGTGACACACGGAAAGCGACCGGTAACTTCTGTCCCTGGCATATGTGCAGGGGTTCGCGGAATAAGAAAGGGTGCGTGCGTGTGCTCGTCCGATTGGCCTTTCGCTTGGCTTGTTGAGCGGCGCCAGGCTGTCTCCGGACAGCGTTGGAGGGTTTGGGGTGTGGGGAGGTTGGTAAGAGAGAGGTGGGCAGGAAGGTATGCAGACCGCAGAGTAAACAAGAATTGTTTTGTCAGTAACCGCAACGGAGCACTGCCTGTTCACGCAGTCTCCTGCTGCTTGATGGCGTGACCAAACAGAAAGGAAGCGAAGGACGGAACACTTACCAGGTAGCGATTAAGCTATCGTACAAGCGTCCATGGATATCTTTGCCCGGCAGTCGACGTAAAGCGTGTTAAAGACTCTCTTCGAGCCAAAATTTACGGGATGTTGGTTAGCAAGGAATGCCTGCTTCGCTTCTGATATAAGTGAGCCAGCCCGTAGCAAATGAAGGAAAGCTCTCATCAAAGTTTCAGTGACCACTTTACAAACTTACAACCCGAATAGAAATGATGTGTGCCTGAATACGACGGCAGAATGTCCTTCCCGGGAGCTTAATAAATTTTTAAAATCTTTTAAAGCAAACGTAAGATCCTTCAGACATCTTTCTTTTGCAAGCAGAGAATTGGAGAAAATTCCTAGCGAGAATGAGGCGCGAGGTATGCGTGAAAAACATGCGTTGTGAGAGCACCTCTGAAGTTCTGATACTGGAGTAAAGCGAGAACGCATCCTTCAGACACGAGGCGCCCGCCCTTTCTGCAGAGCGGCGACAGACGAGACGCGATAAAGCCACGTGCTCGGAACCTCTTGAAAAGCGAAACTTTCTTTGCTTCTTCCCTGAGGTTTGGCGTTCGTCGTCGTCTCCGCGCCGGCTATGTTTGCGCATATATCTATGCTCGACTTGGACTATGCGCCGTTGGGTATGTGCCCGTTCTTGGTGAATCCCCTAGGTCGGATGTGCTAAGGTTACACAAAAGGGCGATGAAGCCTTAAATGTGTTTAGATATGTCACACATCTCTGTGCATGTGTACAACTATCATCAACATAATTGCTCGACAAGCATCATACATTGCCTTCGACCGCGTGACGCAGAGAGCTACAGGCGAGTACGCAGTGGACGTGTCATACTCCTACACGTCTGGAGTGGCATGCTATGCGTGCCGACGGGTAAACCTCTCCAGGATGCATTAAAAGTGCCTCCCTCTCTCTCTTTATCTGTTTGACACCATCAGCAACAGCTGCTGCCTAGGTACTTCAAGCAATCTTCGCGTCATTTAGATGCCAAATATCCTTGGAGCCGCGTGTTTCCTTTCTTCTACGAGTTATTCGGGAAATTTCTCGTTTCTAGTGTATCGAATGGGGTGATTCGGAACGTTTGCCCGCACATTCAGTCCATATTTCCGCTCATTAGCGCGTATGAGCAAACATTATTGAGCATGCGATACATATGATTCTTCACTTTTCGCAAGAGCTGAATACCCGTTTATCACACTTAGCTTAGAGAAATTGCTGTAATCTCCGCACAAAGTGCCCCTTGACTTACCTCACGTACATGGGAACACTTTTTTTTTAGTTGAAATGAAAATAAAATGAAGAGATGTAGTCACCCTATAATTGTGACGGCTACTCCTTTTCGCATAGCAGAAACAACAATATGAAAATATACGTAATATTAACATGAAAAGAAAACAATTTGTAGGGCCAAAAATCCACAGCACACAGTCCTATACAGCCACGAACATATGGATATGAAAGGCAAAGGCAAGTCGGAAGCACAATGAGTTTGTGAACAAAGGCAGAGGCACGCACAGGCGGCCGTGATGTAGACTGTGATGAGCATGTATATGGATGAGAATGCACAGAAAACAAAAGACTATAACACGTAATGTACAAGCGCTAATGATTACAAATAAGAGAAAAAAGTTGTAGTTGTAGAAAGTTGTAGTCGATAAATTAGTGTCTCGGTACTTTTCGAAATTTGTACATTCAACTGGTATTTGAGTTGACAGCGCTTGAACTATCTTGACGTGTAACCATATAATGAATCAAGCAAGACCTCGAGCCCGCTTGGACCCTCAGGCCTACGCCGACATGAATATACTTAAGGTGGGGTGCGCCCATTCTACAAGGTCACCATCATGCAACGAAGCAGGAGATGTCGGACACTTTCTTTGGTCACACTCGTGCTACCACGCTGGACGGTAAACGTTACTCCAGAGCCTACAGCAGAAAGACTTTGTGCATGCGTGCTGGAAAGCATGGTATTTACGAAAGAGCCCGCGTTAACCCGCAAGAAAGTGTTATGTCTTCGCCTTACTAAAGAGCCTTGGTTTGCTGATCGTGTGGTGATGCGCCTCAGTGACATTGCAAAATACGTGCAGCCTCAACCATTCTTATATAATGTTCATTTTCTGCCGCGTCATACATGATGATCGGTGCCAGAAGTAAAACCTCTCATAATGACAGTTGAACAAAGTAACGGAACTCTCATGACCGACAATGCAAACGCAGCATCCATCTATACAAATAGCAACACGAAAAACCACGTTGAATCATGCATAAAAATAAAATTAGAGGCATAAATTGCGAACCTGCGGCTATCATAGTAGGCGTATTACCACCATCACAACCATGGGGTATGCCGAAAGTTACCGCTTTATAGACGCACCCACTAACCTGCTGTGAAGTACGCGGAACTAGCGACGGAGCTGGCTGCGCTGCTTGCACCGTCAACCTCGGCATGGCTCATCAGGCTCACTGACCGCTCTCGCAAGAATCCCTCCGGTGGGCTCAGATTCACGCCCGTTCCGACGCCGCCGCTCTGCTGGTCGCTCCAGGAGACCCGGTGCTGTCGCCGGCGGCGACGGCCCGCCCGGTCCAGCGCGCTCGGCGGTAGCGAAAGCCTGTGGACGCTCGACGTCGAGGACATGGCCTACAGCCTTTGGTCCGCAAGTGCCGCTCCTGTCTTCTGCACACGACTAGCGGTCCTCGATTGTTGGTGCGCGCTGGAACGCGAAGCACCCAGCCACGCATGCAGGCGCGATGATAGAGACGCGCAAATGCAGTTAAATGCGCCTGCTCGGCTGACAGCACGGTCTCTTCCCTAGGAATTACGGAACTGTGGCACCGGTTACGTAGAATCCATTCGAAAGTTGTACTAGCCCACTGAGTGGTTATCTAGCACTGTGGCGTCTCAACAGGTACCTGCTTTCTTTAGCGATAGTGAGGAACAGTGCAACAGCGGAATTTCGATGCTTGACCAATGGGGTCGTATCCACGAGGGTGCTTCTCAGCCTTTGAGGCGTTCTTGCAAAGCTGGCTTTGCTCAAGCACGCACGGTGGTTTCTTGAACGTTCACAGCTTGATGTTGGTATGAATTCTGGGGCCACACTGCAAGCACATGACGTTCTGAAGACTCAGCGGGTGACACAGCAGCAGGAATTTGATTCTTCTATTGGCGCGCAAGCCGCAGGACTGCGCACGTTGAGTAACCAAAGGCGTGAAGAAAGGCCGCCTCGAGACGTCGGAGGAGCCAGAAGAGAGTGGAGAGGTGACAGGGCGGCCGGCACCGTTAGTCCGCACGGCTGGAGAACCAGATACGAGTGGAGCGGGCGGCGATTATACTATGCGATCGATTGCAGCTGAGGTGTGCGAAGAAGGAAGATTGGAAGCATCGGTGGTGCGTGGGTGGAGAGATTGGAGGAACAATGCTATCAGCGTCCGTTCCCGTTTCTCCGCAGCGTTATCATGGGATTTGTCAAGCGGAGACTCCTTGAGAGAGGTGGCTCCCCCCCCTCCTAGTCCTCTGCCCAGTGCAGGGACGATATCGACGAGCGCGCGTGCATATGGCAGTACTATGGAAGATAGTTCGCGCTCGCAGATGCCTGAGGTCACCGTGGCAGTTGTCCAACGTCTACGCGCGATGTCATATGAGAGTCTACACGTTTCCTACATATGTGGCCGTGTGGTTGGCTGGGACAATGAACTCGACAATGCTTGTCGACCTCTTAGCGCGGTAGTTGCTTGTTAAGGCGCGATCGTTCGCTCTCCTTTGTCGCTGTTGCGAAGGGCTTAGCTCGCTGCGCGGAAGTGCCACCGAATGAGTCACAGTAAAAAGAGTAAGCCGGCATTGCGACAACAGGGATTGCCCTCCTCTTCTTTCTCCTGCAAGCTTTCGAAGGCGGCCTGGCGTACGTGTAGATAGATAAATTCCTGTAGCACTCCACACTACAGTTGGCGACAACCTATGATTACAGTGGCAAATACACCGCTATCCGACTATTCATGTTGTGTAGACGAACCAACATGAAACATGAAAATTACGTTCGGCCATTTTCCTGACGTCACGGCGGAAGCAAACTTCTTTCGATATCGACCTATCTCGAGAGCTATGTTTCGGAACGCGGTTGCACAGAAGGTAGGCACATTAAAGTTTATTGGCTGGAGTAAGCACTGATTCTTTACGTTGTCAGTGTGCATGGTGTGTGAACCTACATGCGGAACTTCTGTTCATAGCTATTGTACATGTCTAGTAACTACGTCGTGCTGACGTTGCCTTCTCTCATTGTCCAACTGAAAAGCGCTGAAGAGGACGATCCACTAGAAAGCGCTGGAGAGGACGACACACTATACCGTTAGAAACTGTCTCTACAATTACCCCCGGGAACGAAACGGGATCTACCCGGCGACCTAACAGCTTGTCGCTATGAGTGGGTCATAGTAGGTCTCGAGGCGGTCGACGTTGAGAATGTCTCGTCCACTGCGGCGCATGTCCGAAGACTGTTCAGCGGGCTCGATCACGTAGTTGACGTAGTTGTGCGTTCAACGACGCGGATGGGGCCTTCATACTTGGGCAGTAGTTTCGGTGAGAGCCCAGGCGTAGTGGAAAGGACCGAGAGCCACACAAGTGCTCCGGGGAGGAACGTGGGTGCAAAAGTGGTGTCACCGCGAACGCTCTTCTGGCGCTCTTGGTCATTTGCAGCAAAGGCCTGCGCGAGATCGCGACACTCTTCGGCATGTCCGGCTGCGGAATCTCAGATGCATTTGGCCTGTACGGGAGGATTGTGTCGATTGTGCGGGACGGGTGCCGGCCGTACAAGAAGGAAAAGGCTGAAAAGCCAGTGGCGCTCTGAGTGGCGTATTGTAGGCGTAGGATGCGAAGGGCAGAATTGCATACCAATTTGTGTGGTCGGAGGGTACGTACATTGCAGGCATGTACGTACCCTCAGCAAGCAAGCAAGCAAGCAAGCACGAGAAACCCCAAGAGGATAGGTACAAAAGGCAATGAATGCCTGAGAGATCACTGAACTCCGCTATAGCAGCAGTACAGCAAATCTAAATATACACAACACTCGTCGTTCAATCTACAGAAAAGAATTTATCGATAGTTAAGGTAATGGTGTTGTCGAGGTTTTTGCACAACGAAGTACAATTAAAATAAAGCACTTTCAGGTTGCACAAGAAGAAAAACGTGCTACTGTAATTACTTTGGGGAAATAGCCTAAAAATCAGATTGACAGACAATGTCACGAGTGACTCAGCTCGATGGAAGAAATTCTAGTCAGTGTTGTAATAGCACGCGTGCCTGAGATCACAAGCTGGTATCTTGTTCATTATTTTCTGCACGTTCGACAAAGTCGTTTTCGTCAACATAACTAGGATAAGGCGTGATTACACAATCTAACTGGATGGCCAAACGTGTAAGACGTTTTATTCGTTTACAGAAGGTTATAAGAGGCTCAGTCTGCAACTACATGCCGACTACTTTTGGATAATTGTTCAATAGTTACCGTATTTGATAACCCGACGATTACGTGCCATATCCATTGGACGTCACGGTGTAGAAATTCGCGGGCGCGGCTGATCGTAATACTTTATCCAGGCCGAACCCACCTCGCCCTCAGGTTAAATATAGCAACGCTAATTTTGTGTTTACAGATAGGGTTAGAAGGCGCCAGTGAACTCGGGATGATGCAAGCTCCGAAAGCTGAAACTTGTTATGGCGGGAACTGCAAGGCGCCTTCTCCGCAATACCGGCGTGCAAATGGCGCGTCGCGCCGAAGCACCAAGGACAATCCTCCCTGCTCAAGCAGGGGACACGTAATAAGGAAAAAACATTGCTTGCCTTGTCAATATGTGCAAACAGAAAATTCTGCCTCATCTGCGGTTCTTTTGAATTTGCCGATGTGCAGCCGACAGTGCCCGATTTCGAGAGTTTGTGCGTGTGTGTGCGAGGGGAGGGGGGGCGGGGTTAACTTTTAACAGGAAGGGGACAAGTGCCCCCTGGTCACCCCGATAAATACATATCATTTTCACACACTTACGTATATCCGTCGCCGCTGGTAACGCGGTGCGACAAAAATAATGATCAATTCATTTCCGCTGAGCTTAACTAATTTGCTCTTCCCTTTTGAAACGGGTAGTTTGTCGCGGTGCGACCGTATTTGTATTGCGCATGGTGCATACACGCGAGGTGACTTTTTTAAATATCTTGACAAATATACATTGTTTTAATATTATATGTGTCTGATAGCAGAGACCTACTGTCAAATGTATATTGCTTGAGGACGTGGACATTAGTTGCATGAAACGTCAGAGTAAATTTTTGAACGAATTATTAAAATTTCGTTCTTTTAACTAATCACTTTGAAGCAAGTGGCAGAAAGAAACGCTTCTCTGAAAAAAAAAACAGAAACAACACGAGTAGGAAGCTTGGCCCTCTACTTTCTTCTGATCTGCCAACCAGCACCCAAAAAGAGAAAGAAACCAAAAAGAAACAGCGGCAGTCATAGGCCTACTTATTCACTTATCCATTTCGGTGACTCGTGCAAATAACGTATGTCTCCTTCGGTAATGCTGCTGTGTTCTCTGCCAGAAACGATTTCTTCAAAATATTATCACGAACACGCGTAATGTAATTTCTTCCCCTGCTGGATCGCTGCGATTTGATTTTACAGCAATTTGTGCCAAGTGCTACGACAGATACCTTCGACGTCGTTCGAATCCGGGTTTATCCAAGCCAGCTAAGAGCACATTAAAGCTATTGCTGTGAATTTTTTCTACTTTCCTATTGTTGCCTATGACGGGCCGGACATGCTAGTCTTGCCACGTGGAACCCGGTTCGCTTACCCAACTGTCTTGTCATAGCGAGAAGAAAGGAGAAAGCAAGAAAACACTTGTATCCGCATAAGGTGTTCCGAGGCCTGTTGATAGCGTATCCGGAAAAAGTCCATGCCTACGCCCTTATTAAAGGGACACTAAAGGTAAAAAAAAAAGAAAAGACGTATAATGGTATATTAGTAAGGTAACCTTCTACGATACCAAAAAACCCACCCTCACCGTGAAAAGAGGTTTCATAAAGCAAAGAAAGAAAAAAAAGAAAAAAAAGAACGAAGCAGAAACAAAGAGATGCGTGGCGCCGCCACCTTGAAGTTCCCGCACCAGGTTACATGTGGTCATGCATTTTTACAGCGTCTGCTAGAGCCCAGTTAATCTCTTATCGGTGTTGTGGTGTGAAATACTGTGTTATGAGAGAGTCAAGGACTGAACTGGTACAATTGGCAAGTTTAAATAACTTTTTCCGAGCCACGGCGCCCCAAAAGCCAACAAAAATATTTTGAACTGCATGGCATTCCACTCACGCGCCGGCGTCTGGGATAGAGCGAAAGTGAAAAAAAAAAAAAAGCAAACGGAACTCCAATCTCTATTTTCTTTTCTAATAATCAATCTATGACAACGAAATTAATGGAATTACAGTTTTGAAAGAATACGTTAGCAGCTTACACTAATATAGCGTTATTGTTTGCACTGCTATTTCGCTCGACTTTGGCAGCTTGCAAAAAAACTCTTGATCCGTTTCAATAGCATCAAGGATTGGAATGGTGACAGAGATCGCACCTACGTTAAAACTATGTCGGTAAACCTTTCTTTTAGATATGGTGACCATACAGTGTCACTCATAAACGCTGTTTTCATCCGGGATCCTATGTAATGGATACTGTGCTAGTTGAGCGTAGGGTGTCGTTATCGTTTTTTTTTTTCTTTGTACTACATACTGCCAGCTCAGTTCAATTCGGGGAATAAAGCTAAAGTGGTAATTTTTATAAATCGAAAAAGAATGCAATGTGAACAATCACAACGACGGTGACATCAACAACTAAAATCAATGCATTAACAGAACAATACATTAAAACAAAGAAGCTACACACCCGGAAGTGATTTGGATTATTGGAAGAAAACAACTCGGGAGTTTCGGCACTAACAGCATGTCTAGGAAGACTGTTCCAGTGCTGCGCAGTCAAGGAAAAATGAAGGCAAATATAAGGCCTTTTTCCTTTAATTTTGATTTCGGCACGGGTTTGTTTTGGCTTATTTCTGGCTGTACAGGACATATTTTCGTTTAAGTACTGGTCTAGTATGCTACCAATGAACGATTCTTTACACTGTGGAAGATACTAAGCCTTTCTTCTGTCCTTCTATGACTAAAAGAAGGCAGTTTTTCATTTTTGTATGATGGTGTCACAGGGCCCCACTCTCCGTAACAAAAGAAAACAAAGCGAAGTGCCCGTGTCTGTGACTGTTAGGCTTTTGAGAGCGATATACGAGAGTGTTCTGTATCAAATGAGCGGCTCTAATTATGTTTTCGCGAAGCAGTTCACAGAAGCACGAAACGTTTCTATGTGAACGAGCGGAGGCCCATAGAAACAGTGGGCAATCTGTCCAAGATATAGATCTTAAAAATGCTATACAAAAATTTTAAAGTTACCCTTGGCAAATCGAAGTTGTTTTGGCAAGCTACTACCTTTTGATCACAAAGGAGAGATGATGGCTTTAAGGGAAGGTGGAAATGTCAACCTGGCTGCGTGTGCTGTCTACTACTCCATCAAGAAAAAAGTAATTTTAAACTTGCGCTGAAAACACAATTAGCTGGTCTAGACTGGATGAGTTCCTCTGTATCTTCTTTGTTTTAGTTGGCGCCCCCCCCCCCCCGCCTATACGCAGCCCACTTCCTGAAAACATGGCCTTTCAAGCCGCATGCGCAGACAGGACCATTCAGCCGATGATATGCTGACGGCGCCAGCGATCAACGCATTCAACCCCGTCTTATTTTTCTGCTCATTTATTTCAAGCACAGTACCACACGTTGAAAGGAGTTTAACTCTTCTTTCAATGTTTTTGTTAATAATTTGCCGCGAGCGCTGAGCGTGCCTAGTCACCTAGAATACACTTTTCTTTTCTTTCGGTGTGGTCTGCATTCTATAGCAGATAGTGCGTTAGACAGCTAGGCAGTTGCTGTTCTTACCTCAAAACGTGTTTTCTGTTTCATCTTTTCTCCGAAGCCAACACTCGCGCAGGCACGGAATTATTCTGGAAAGACGAACACTCGGCTCCAATTACAGCAGCGAAAGAGCGCCTTTATTGCAGCGAGTCTTCCCCGCATGGGCGTCTGCGTCAGCAGGCGTTTGGTGTGTTGCGACACCACGTACCGGAGCAAGTGAACGTTTGACCCTCTCGCGTGTAGCCGTGCGTGGCTTAGCCGTGTCTGGGAAAAGAGGATCCTACGGGTTGTGCCGATGGCGGGTGTTTCGACCTTTAAGGCCCCCCGGCGGAGGCAACACACTTCTTTGGTCTCTGTTTCACATAGACGGCACCTCCAGACTGACCCACCTGAAAGAAATTGGCAGTCGCCTTTTCCTGTCCCCTTCTTGAATCTTGTTGATTTCTCTCTCGCTTTCCATCTTTCCTGTCTTCTATTCACTTTTTCTTACCTGCGAGTTTCCTGGCGGCAGGGGTTAACCACATGTAATATATCCATTCTTGGGTACATATATTATAGTGGCGGTGCATAATTGGTAAAGAATACATAGCTTCACAAATGACCAGCGCAGACCTTCTAATTGAACTGAAAAACAATCAGCAAGTGCAAAAGCTGACCGAACTCGCCAGTATTGGTGAAATCAGTCACGATTTATCCTCATCGGTGCCTAAACACCTGCAGGGCCGTCATCTGAGAGGAAGATTTTCTCAGCTTAAGTGGAGAGGAACTCCTTGAGGGGTTCCAAGAACAAAATGTGATCGAAATTCGAAGAATTACAACCGAAGAAACCATGAACTGCCCACGACACTTGTGATTCTTACATTTGGTACGAGCATTCTCCCCACCTCTCTCGACGCAGGATATCTAAATATCAATGTCATACCATACATACCGACCCCAGGGTGGTTATTCGAGTGCCAGAGGTTCGGCAATGCATCACAACCATGTAGAGGCAAAGAAACATGTGCGAAGTGTAGTGCCAACGACCATCCGTCTGAAAACTGTAAGGCTTGCCCCCGCTGTGTAAACAGTGAAGGGGATCATCCAGCATATTTACGATCATGTCCCTGTTGGAAGAAGGAAGTGATTGCCCTCACAGTAAAGGGGAAGATTTCATTTTTCGAAGTGAGGAAGCGGCCTCCACCCTTACCTCAAACAAACTATGCCAATGTGGTGCGTCCAGCGGCCGCACCACATCGGACTCAGGAGCCCAAAGGGGTCACAGTCAGTGGTACCGTAGCAACTCCATCCGCCCCCTTTGTGGCAGCAGCTAGAGCTGCTCTGCCATCATCTAACGCGACCCTGCAGACAGCTGTTCCACAGGTCACAAGGTTTAACGAAACACCAATGCCCGAGACGCGTGTCTCGGCGCCATGCTTTCGATCACCCGGCGCCTCATAGAAGGCGATGGAGGTCGATACCAAAACCCCGGCGCCATGACGCCGCGTTCTTCTAAGGTTCTAAGCATTCTAAACAGTGTTCCTCTGAGCGCTCTAAGAAGGATAAGCTCCTTGTAATTGCACCGAAAAGGAGACAGGTAACCTGAATGGTTACCCTTCATCAAACGAGTATTGTTCCATAACGCATGTCACCTTTAATTTTTAAGTTCACACGCATCAATACATTTTTAATTTTACAGCCATGGCTTTCACTGTACACTGGAAATGCACAGGTCTCATACACACTATAGGTGACATCAAAGACACAATCATTTTTTTTTTGCCAGTAGCAGTGTGTCTTCAGGAAACTAATCTCGGTACAAAAAATAGTCCAGTTCTTGAAGGTTTCACCCTTGTCCGAAGGGACCGCGAATACTCTAGCCGCTTGTCAGGAGGAGTCACTATAATCGTGCAGGACGGCACTCTTACCTAAAATGTTCAATTGAATACATCTTTCGAGGCCGTAGCCGTCACCATTCTGTCTCACGAAACCATCACCCTTTCTTCACTATACATTCCATCCCACACCCATTTTACTACTAAACACTTAGAAAATTTAACACATGAATTACCGGAGCCATTTGTTTTAGTAGGAGATTTTAAGGCTTATTGTACTCTCTGGTGCAGTGTCAGAACTGTCCAAAGAGGGCAACTCCTCGAAGATTTTATTTTGTCTAGTGATATCTGCCTTTTAAACTCAAGTGCGCCGACCTACTTTTCCCCGACTTCCCGCACGTTTAGCTGTTTAGCATTAACTTCTTACCATCTCTTTTTAATTATCTTAAATGGGAAGCCTTCGAAACGTCATATGGTAGTGATAGCTTACCCGCCGCCATCAAACTTATCATCAGCACCAACCTTATTCACTAAGCCACGCCAGTGGAAATTACAGCTCACTGATTGGCCGGGTTTTATGGAGAATGCGAAACTGGAAGTTGCATTTTCGCCAGAACTAAGTGCTCACGAACTTAAAAAAATCACTGAGGTCATAATCTCAGCGGCACAAAAGGCGATACCCCAGTCATCCGGTATTGTGCGCAGAAAGCTAAAGCCCTGGTGGACAAACGAGTCTGCAGAAGCTAAGAAGGAACAAAATAAGGCCTGGGAAATCCTACGAAGGTAGCCCACCTATAGCAACCTTTTAAACTTCAAACAGGCCAAAGTCAAAGCACCATTTATTTGAAGATAGGCGGAGAAATCATCATGGCAAAAATACATATCTTCAGTTAATAGTAGTGACATCAAAACGAATGTAGGGCCAGGTAAGGGAACTTGGAAGAGAGTACTCATCATATACAATACCACTACCTACATGTCCAGGTACAAAAACAACACTGCAGGACCACGCCGAACGCTTTTACAACGTCTCCAGCTCAGCGAACTACTCAAATAGATTCCTAAAATATAAAGAGTCGGCGGAGAAGCAGATGCGGCCCACCACCCGGGCTTCAATTGAATTGTATAATAACTCCCTCACAATACATGAATTGAGAGTTCTTTCTGCCAGGAAAAAAAACAGTAATAGGTCTTGACCGTGTCCACTACACAGTGTTTGCCCACATGCCTCAAGCATCGGTACAGGAAGTTCTTAACTTTTTCAGCAAGATATGGGAGTCCGGGGTAATGCCTACAGATTGGAAAAATGCGGTTATAGTGCCTTTTACAAAATTTGGTAAACCCGCAGCATCTCCAAGCAGCTACAGACCCATTGCACTAACAAGTTGTCTAGCGAAATCATATGAAAGCATCATTAACTTAAGACTCACATTCATCATTGAATCAAGAAGCCTAAAACACATGCACCAGTGCGGATACAAAGAAGGCTGCTCCACCACCGACCATCTCGTCTGACTAGAACATCAAATACGTGACGCGTTTCTGCAAGAACAACAATGTCTCGCATTGTTTTCTTCGATTTAGAAAAAGCGTGATACCACGTGACGATATGAAATTTCGAGAGACCTAGCTGACATGGGAATTCGTGGCAGAATGCTAAACGGTCTATTTGATTTCATGTCGAATCGAACATTTCAGGTACGTCTCGGTACATTACTTTCACGCACATTTAAACAAGAAAACGGCGTTCCACGAGGTTGCATTCTGAGCACGACACTCTTCATAGTCAAAATGAACTCTATTAATAAAATCATCCCATCCTCTTTTATGCACTCAATATATGTCGACGATTTGCAAGTGGCTTGCCGCTCCTAAAATCTATCCACCTGCGAAAGACAACTACAAATACCGATAAATAATCTCACACAATGTCTAACAAAACTTGTTTCCGTTTTTCAATACACAAAACTGTTACAGTTCTCTTCTTCCAGAAGCGAGGGTTACAATGCGATCCAGTTCTGACATTGCATGGTACAACGCTGCCGGTCAAAGAAGACTACAAATTTTTAGGCGTAATTTTTGACGGAAAACTGAACTTCCTGGCCCACATTAACAAAACAAAAATCAAGGCAAACAAACACTAAATATTCTCAATGTATTATCGTGCAAGCACTGGGGATCTGACCGAACATGCCTACTACGTATGTGCCGGTCCCTCGTACGTAGCATTCTGGACTACGGTAGTGTTGTTTATTGTGCGGCTAGGCAATCTCACATTAAACGACTTGATCCAATTCATACTCTTGACCTACGACTGGCGAGCGGTGCCTACAGAACGTCGCCTGTCCAAAGTTTATGCATTGACTGCAATGGAGCCTTCCTTACAGCACCGCAGAGCACTACATATACTTCCCTATGTACTGAGAATTCGGTCATCACGGCAACATATATGCCACAACATCATAACACAATTAAACTCACTGGTACACTACACAAGTAAAACTAACGTGATTCCGGCACTTACGACATGAGGAATACTCTCAGATTTATGATATTGCTCACGAGGTCATGCAGGTTGCTGAAAGGCCACTGAGATTTCCCCCGTGGTGCAATTTTCCACAGCTATGGGACTTGACACTAACACCTAAAGAAAGAAGACATTCCACAAGAACACATAATACAAGAGTTCCGAGCTATTCAAAAATAATATAAAAATTACATGGAATTTTACACTTACGGCTCTAAAACACAAGAATGCGTGGGTGTGAGAATCATAAAGAGAAATTGGGAAAATAGCATTCGCATAAATAATTTTGCTTCAGTCTTCACCGCCAAAGTTGAACGGCAGTAGAAAATATATTCCCGCCTACAAGCAGAAGAATGCTATCATTTATACTGACTCGTTAAGTGCACTCAGAGCTCTAAACTTAAAGCCTGCATGTGAACCTCTGCTTGTCGATATCCTAAACATGGTGGCCTATAATAAATACGAATGAACCATGCGATTCTGCTGGATCCCAAGCCATGTTGGGATACCAGGGAATGAAGCAGCATATAGATGCGCGTTCATGGCAGCGCACAAAGGCATAACGCAAACAACATGTTTACACAAAGACAGTATCCGAGCGATTCGTAAGGCCCTGGCATCAAAATTGCAGCTAGAATGGGACTCTTACATAAATAGCAAGTTATACGCAAAAAAAAAAAAAATTCTGCCTCGCGAGTGGAAGTCGTGTAGTAACCAGCAACGCTTCTATGAGGTGATCCTATGTCGACTTCGAATTGGGAATATACACCTGACACACACCTCACACACTATTTTCTTAAAGGCTACGTAGCTGGTGTTGCAGCTAAACTTTTTGGAAACATTGGGATCATGAGAACTGAAATTCGATGGTTTCCTGCGCATATGGGAAAAGTGGACGAGACTCGGATAAACCTCAATGAGGTTGCTCATGACTTGGGACGAGGACTTGCTAACCGTGACAGTCACAACCGAGCCGTTCACCATCAAGCCAGGGAATCTAGAGATCATTTAATAACATACAATGACACTACCAAACACTACTATTTAGGACGCAGGCAATTCCCATTGTCACATTCAAAACTGAACAGGGCTCAGGCAGTCTCACTGCGCTTATTGCAAACAGGTACATATCCCACACCGTACACTATTAATAAAATATATCCAGAGAGGGAAATTAAGATGGACTGCAACGATTGTAATGGCATCATTGGAATCAGACATATGCTGGCGGGGTGCCCCGCGACTCTCCCCAACCTCGTTGAAGAATGGACACAGTGGGAGAAAAGGATTCAAAGCCCATTGTTTCAGGACCAACTAAGGGCCATCCAGAGGGCCCATGATGTCGCTGAAAGGCTTGGCCTGACAGTGCCAACGTGGGAGCGGCCCGCCTTGACTTAAGAAGTCGAGCCTCCGGACCTCATCAATAAATGTTTTCACACACACACACACACACACGCACACTATTTTCTACTTCGAAAAGAAAACCCGCCAACTTGAGAGAAGTGCCATGAAGCACTTACAGTAATGCACATTATTATGACATGTCCACATGCTGAAACACAGAGACGGAAGCTTTTACAGAATATCTATAACTTGCACATACCTTTACACCCCGCCTCAATACCGGGAGATGATGCGCTTGTGCCTTTCACTGACTTGTGGAAGTTTTTGTATGAAACTGGTTTTTTTTTTTGCAAGACTATAAGGTAACGCAGCTTTCGCTGCTTTAGCATTTAATTTTTTAATTCCTTGTGGGTGGCGCAGCATGGCCTTAGTCGCTTTTGCGCCATGAAACCCGAATTATAACTGAATAACATAGCAGCGAATTCGGCGAATTCTGTGAAATAGGTAAATAAAGGACGCGACAAAGGGCGTACGCAAAGTCGCAATATAATGCTCACATAATCAAAGTTCTTCATAAAGTTTCATTAGGCCTTGTAGCTTTTAAGGATGCCAAAAGTGACAAGCTCGACAACTCGCTGTACGTCATTCCATGTTTGAAACGCCCCTCATAACATTGCCTCCGCATCAACAACACCGAAGGAGAAGAACGACAGCGTAATATGGAAAACCTAGATTTTTCGCTGCTATTTCCCAAAATGGCAAATCCTCCAAAAAGGACGATTTGAAAACGGACCTTTTTTTTTCTTCATAAACCCGTAGCAGGAGTTCATTATGGAGCCGCGATATGCAGGCGCACCATCCGTTCCCAAAGGCAGATATTTCTGTTACGTCCATGTTCTAGTGATACAGTGTTTTGTAACAAAAAGAATAATAAAGGGTGTTTGCCCTGCGTGCATTATGGTAGTATTCGTGCGCCTTAGAAAAAAAATTAAGGAAGATAAAAAGAAAAGGAGGGAGGGGAGGAGGCGGGGCGACTACAACGCAAGGAGTATAGTCTATTGCGCCGCTGCATTTTGCAGGCATCAAAAATTAAAACACGTTTCTGGTAGATTTAAGGAAGTCCACAAGCATGCGCTGAAGTTTGCAGCACGCATGTTAATAGTGTCTCGACGGGAAAGAATCTCACGGGCATCCGGAAGCGGCAAGCATGAGCGATTAAGACATTTGTTCATCACTTTTCTTTTGTCGGTGTATCTGGAGCACTCCCACGGCACATGCGACTGGTTGGCTTTAACGTGACAGTGAGTGCAGGTTGAAAACAAACGGTGCCCTATTTCGCGTAGCCAGACGTTTGTAGGAGCACTGATCCATCCACTCGTTATCCAATCGGTGTTCGCGTAGAATTCGAGGTCTCGAACGTGAGTGATCTACGTATGTTGTTGTTGTCGCCCTAATTCATGGCACATGCGCACACAAAAGGGGACAATAGCCGCACACAGCAAGAAAGAAGGAAATAAACAATTGACTCGCCATCCCGACCCTGCGAAAGTGGATGGCCGGCGAAGCTGTTAGAAAACCACTGAAATGCCTTCGATGGAGATATGAAATTTTTTTATTGTTCTGCCTAGTCTTAGCACTACACTGTTGTTGAGCATTACGATTACGCCCTCCCTGACGCTCGAAGTAGTCACGCTGCTCTTCGGGAGTCTTCGCGTGGTCTACCCATATTGGTCTTGCAATGAACTGTTTGAGTTGCTAGGCTGGTCTCCCTTTTATATAGGAAGTTTGGTGACACCACTCACTGATTCGTATGCTGCTGATGCCCTTTCCCACCGGAACAGCTTATGCAACCGTAATCTTCACCGGGAAACACACGCGGGGAGAAGCAACGTGCCTCGCATTGTTCGCAGGCGCCTTATCATCCATTCTGCAGTTATTACGCTTGATTTCTGCTTTTATTTATTAAAATTAATACTGAGCTGTGCGTTGTACGCCTGATTCCAAAGTAGATATACACTTTTTTTTGGTTCAATCTTTCTTTTTTTTTTTCTGATGGACACGAAAGATCCCGACCAACTAGCGGCTAACAGCTTCGCTATAAAAGCGGAAACATCAGGTCAGAGGATGAGAGTATATGACGATTTCATAGAACAAACGTAACAAAAATGCAGCATGATCGCCACTCCCTGTAGCAGCGCCACCTTACGGACACATGAATGTCATTGTGGCAAGCAAATAGATGGCAAATTTGGATGAGGTCCAATTGATATGAAGGGATGAAGATGATTATGATACCAAAGGCTGGCACAAACTCACGACGGGAGATATATTGGCCGAACTGAGATGCACTGAACGATAGCATATCGAAAGCCGATAAAGTTTAACTTCGCTGTATTCGAGGAGATTTGAGGAATATTCCTCGCAAGAACAACAAACGGCTGCATGAAAAAGAAACTGATGATTTCTTTCAGGTTCGTAACAAAAGAAAGAGAACGTTATAATTCAGCGATAATATCGACGAATTCAAACAGATATGAAATGTCTGCTTCTAGTCTGTGTCCGTGTCACTTCGCGCTAATATTCAGTCAACTCGTATTGTCAGGAAATGCATTTGCCCGTGTACCTTAAAAAAAAAAAATTGAAGGAAGGTTTTGACGGAAGAGCACCTTTGACCTAAACCGCATTGCCTTTCTTTCGCGAATCTCCCGATTTTCTCGTCTGCTCTCCACGGGTGCTGCATTTAACAAACACGGTATATTGACAAGGGCGCCCTGTGAAAGCCTGCGTGCTTGAATACGAAATCACACCTAGTAAAAGTGGCATCACGTATAGAATTGTAAATCACTTCACGCTTTCAGCATTCAGTGATGCGCATCAAAGACTCGTGTCGCAAACACGCTTCCTCGTCGGTGCACTCGCGGGAACTCACTCTTGGATGCTGGATGCCTCCCAGCATGTCTGCGAAACGAGACAGGCAGTGCCCACTATGTACGAGCTACGCAATCTTGTACACGCTACAGAAGGAAAGTAACTGATTACTATTACATTTACTTCATCAAGAAATGTAACTGATTACAGTTACGAATTGCTGCCCCACGAAAGTAACTGGGTAATTACGAAAAAGTAATCGATTACATTTCCGTTACTTTCGTGTCAGTGCGTATTAGTATTGCACGAATACAGTAAATATATAAAACGAAGTATTTTGGCTCTTTAAGTGTGTAGTTACAGCCACCCACACGTTCTTCACTAACAATTGTTTTTCAAAATTTCCATCGCTCGTTTCACTTTCGTTTAATTGCATCAGCAGCCACACTGAAAACTCGCTTGATGTGCGCGCTGGAGGAATGCCGGTGCTGTAGCGCATGACCACCTTACGCACTAGATCGTGGTAGCACAATGCCGCAGTGCTCGCGTCTGGATTCTCTTGAATCATAGCGCTTCATTTATGTTGGAGCTCTGAGAAGACGCTCCCGGTACGCAAAACCTAAATATGCTGTTCTCAGGTGATTAGCTGGCAACAGCTTACGAAGTGGACATAGGTGTGGAGAGAAAGAGAGAGAGAGAGAGAGAGAGAGAATGAGCATGTTTATTACATAAATGAAGCTTTGGGGAGGCGTCCTCGTAGATGTGAAGTCATAGTCATCAACCAACATCTCACGGAGCTCTTGCCGCCGCCGCCCTCTGGTCGTGAGCCATTCAGACTTAAACCGAACAGTTATAAGGGACGCCAGCAGAAGTTCAAGTTCCTTGTGAAAGTGGCTAAATCTGTAATGTAATAAAAGCTATACCTGCTCATCCTTCAGCCCTTAAAATACTATTTGTGTTACATTCGCAAAAAGAATGTACACTAGTCACGTATCATGCACACAGAAAGGACCATGCACTTTCAACGGCCAAAAACTTGTATATATTAGAGAAATCACAGACAACGCTTACAGCGAAGAATTGAGTAGCAACTCTTACCGCCTATGGGCACCGCTTAAAAGCGCCTCCACGATAGGTGTGTCAAACTCGGGTTTGCATACCGAAACAGGCGCATTGACGAGGCTGTTGCGTTGGACGACCACGGGCGTCCTACTATAGTTCCCGCCAAATTAAAGTGCTGACAGCTGCGTATCCTGTTACAGTTTGTCTCGCCAGTAAGTAACTGGTTACATGTCATTGGTTACTGAAAATGCAATTAAATTACGTTGACCATCATCGAGCAAAAAAAGCAATCGTTAAATTACAACATTACCAAGAATTGTAAGTGATTGCAAGTAATTATTCACATGCAATTTATAACGTACAAGTTTGGCGTTCTCCTGGGTTCCACGCGTTGAGCGCCCATCTTGTAAGTGCGAATACCTCCAAATTTGCCACAAGTAACCCCTATTTTGTTGTCTTTGCGCCATGTGTTTGTAAAATTCCCTAGCATTGAATGGAACGTGAGAATAGCTTGAAATGAATCGGGCCGCATAAGAAACAGGAACATGAACATAATATAAAGGGTGTACTTTTGAACTCCAGAGTGATCAGGTCACACAAAGGGAGGGTTTCCTTTCATTCCATTCACACCCTACTCGAGCGCAGATGTGGTTTCGCTGAGCGTGTCAGCTGAGCAGAGCGCACCAGTGGTATCGTCGCGCTTTATGCCACACTTAATGACAGCCTCAGAGATTGGCGGCGAGGATCTGGCAGCTGGACTGCGTTGCGCGGACATCTCAGAGGTCACGCCAACAATTCTTCGCTCGCAAACTTGAGAACATCCATTTTCTGGAAGTTTCTGCACATAAAGTGCATTTGAACACCTGCCCCTATGGCCACCCATGGCCGCAGTTAGCTAATAACGTACAAGGTGTTTCAAGTATTACTTTGATTTAATTGCGCATTTTCGCCAACGGCGTATCATTTAATTTAATAATACGCCGTTTATTTACTTACCGTGGCTGAGCCGAATCGCGTACATGTTCTACCAGTGCAGCTGTGCAGTGATGTACACCATTGTTTTCGCGTGTTTATGTAGGAGTGCGGCTGGTGAATTGTCAATTTGGAGCAACACCACCTAGTTAGTACAGAACCTGTTGACTGCTTCGTGCTACTGGCCCAGAATTTTCATTGCCAAGGCTGCGTGACGAAAGCGGTGACGCCAAAATCACTGTTGCCTACTCGGTAGCATCCCCATTAGATTCTACGGCAGTCGGTCCACTACCATAACGTCTTGGATGGAAGTGAAAAGGCCTTGTGCTGTCTAGGTGGTGTTGCTTGGAATCGCCGTCAACTCCTGTCACGTGTGTAGTCACGTTTGCAGGAACGCTGCTCTCGTCACGTAAACAGAGAGCGATGGAACGGCACTCTTTCCTCTCGAGGAGTCCACTTTGTATACAAGAAGTCTGTTCGGGCCGATGCAACAGTAAGCAGCTCAACTAAAGTTTACCGCCGCGGCAGCTCAGGGCCAACGACGTCGCGTTACTGATCTACAGGTCACGAGTTCGATACCCGGCCGCGGAAAAATACGAAAACGCTCGTGTACTGTGTATTGTGTATATGTTAAAGGATCCCGAGTGGTCAAAAATGAATCCGGAGTTTCCTACTGCGAGGCGCTTCCTAATCAGAACGCAGTTTTGGCATGTACAATCCAAGAATTTAATTTAACAAACGTTTGTCGTGCAAATGTGATTCTGTTTTCTCGACATAAGCAAACATTGTCACTGTTGACTGCGTCCAGGAAAGAACAGTTTACCGAACTGAAAGTCATGCAGAGAAGTCTTTTAGCTTTGTGGCACATAAACGCGAGAGAAAAAGAAGGCACGTTGGCTTGGCGCCAGGCGATCTACCAAGTGCTAGGCTGACTCCGAATCTTTTAGCTGCGCGTAGTCAGCTTACGACAGCCTGTGGCTTAAGAAAGACCTAATTGCAGTGCCGCCCGAGAAAATTACTGAACGCATGTTGCTGCATTTGAACATCCAGACGTTCAAACAATATGGAAATACTAGGGTAAAAAGATTACAGCAGAGTGGTGGCATGCGTGCGTGTGTATGCTTCGCTTGTGGGTTGTTTATTGGTTCAGTTAAAGCAAATTCACATGCATTAACAATAGGCAAGCCCTTTGGACATTGCAGCGACTAACCAAGAGAACGTTTTCGTGCCAACACTCCTTCTTGATTCATTTATCCACGTACTTTCACCTCCAAAGCGCTTACTGCTTAAAAGGGAACTTGAGATACGTGACCGATAGCAGACACGCAGGATGGAGCGGTGCTATGGAAGTACTCTATTACTGTCTCAGCACATGACCCTGCGGTTGCTAGAGAGCTTCAGGAATTCATCAAGCGTCCCATGACAGAGGGCGTCGCAAGGTAAACAATGAGCGCAAAATATTTCGCCGGCACGGCAATATTGTCTAGGAATGTGGCACATCAACGTTGCCCTCCTCCAACGAAATATCAGACCTGCAGCAATCCCGTCGGGAAGCCGCTCTCAGTACGTGTAACCTGCAATGTACCGTAACAAGAACGGTGTCAGCGACAAGGTCGAGTAAATGTGTTTGACGTACCGTCAGGTGCATCTCCGTAACGACCATTGTTTACCGTCAGCTCCTTCTCAAGCCGCTTTGAGTCCACGCCCGCTGCGACGGCGCCTGAGAGCTTCAAGGACGGTGCTGCGGCGACTGAAATTGCCCGCGAGCGTCCCAGACTGCGGTGGGGAAGTATTGAAAATGCAGCACTTAGCTCGGAAATGCGTCAAACAACGCAGGAGCAAGTTCTTCATATTTCACGTGCCCTGAGCGAGTCGCCGCATTTCGTAGATCAGCCGCGTCTGTTTTCGTTTTATAAACGGCCCTTAAGATGGGATATACCATCAGCTACTGCGTCAGTACCATCCCTCCTCTTCCTTGTTCTATCACCACCACCACCACCACCACCACTGCCACCACCATTACCAATACTACTACTTATAATAATAAATATTGATGATTAGGGGTGTTTGAATGGTGAAAATTTCTAGGTTATGTGCCATTGCTTCGGTATTTAAATTCCTCTGCGGGAAAGCTTGAGGTACAGCATTGCAAAGTGTGCTGCAGCTGTACAGGGCACTGTTGTTGGGACTCGCATACGTTGCCTTCCCCCCCCCCTCTCCCAATTTACCCATGCTCTCACACACATGCAAAACCAACATTCGCGCTCTGGAGCGTATACAACGCCAAGCCCTACGCGCGTGTTTAGGGCTACCTCGATGAATAACCTAAACACCAGCAATAATAGCCATCGCGAGAGACCATACGATCCAGAGGCACGTAGCTGTCGACTCTTCCATTCGCCATCGTTCAAGGATTGCCAACGATCTTTATAAGCTTCCCTGCCGGCAGAGAGACCTCAAGCGATCTTTTCACGAGTGATTAGAGCTCATTAATATGTGGGAGGTCTTTCCCATCAGATCTTGCAGTGAGTCAGCCAAAATGTGGAAAAGGGCGTAGCGGCGCCGCTCTCTCTCGCTCTCTCCATTCGAAAGGAACTCGCTTGACACGAATCGGACTGCTATATGACAACACAGAATTTTGTGCGTGCACATTTTGTGCAACCATTTTTTTCGAACAGACGCAACAAAGGGTCAATATAAATTTTCTTGTGAAATTAGGCAAGAGTGGTGCGGTTACCGACACTGCACTAATCATGGCGCAGTGTCGATACTGCTGACTCCTGGGCAAAAGTTGCGACCAATAAAAGGTTGCACTGCCAAGAAAACTTTCGACGACAGTGATTAATTCTTGCGAAGGGCCGTCACCGGCCCCGAAACTTGAATTTACGACTATCACGTTGAGCTGATCGTGTCGCATGTCAAGGAGCGGGAAAAGAAAGCTGAGCGAGGGCCAAGAAAAAAGAAACTTGCGCGTAAGAACAAAGAGAAAGGTTAAGTAATGTTAACTGTGTTTTGCGTCGGCTATGGATTTATGCGCCACAATTTGTGCCTGGAAGTCAAACTGTCAATACAGCTTTTTACGTGGAGGTCCTCAAGCGTCTGAAAGATTATGTTCGCCGCGTGCGAACAAATTTGCCGAATGTGGGGCAGTATATTTTGAACCTCGATAATGTCCTAGCAGATTCTCCACTGTAATACTACGCGAATTTTTTTTTACACGCAATTCTATCATCAACCCTCCATACTTGCTGGATTTAGGCCCCTGTGACATTTTTGCTTTTGTTCCCCAAATTTAAGCTGGTGCTCTGGGCGGCGGCATTTTGGGGAAGTGGTGGCATTTCGGGTATGCGGCGACAATTTAAAAAGAAGCGACATCGCTGTTGAAGCGCTTAACTGAAGAGGACTTCCCTTGGCGCTTCCAGCAATGAAAGAAGAGGTGCAACCAGCGTATTGTGTTTAAAAGGGGAGTGCTTTAAAGGTGACCATATTCATGTATCTGAAAGTTTATGAAATATTGTTTAGAAAACATAGTTCATGAACATTCGGGACAGACCTGGTATAGACCCTTTTCGGGGAGCAGTTTGCTCTAGAGCAACGAGATGGCATTTTCGGTCGCTCACCTAACGTTGCCTCAGCGAAAGCGCACGAATACGAAACCATTAGCGCCAGGAAGACACGAGTATCGAGCAATCAACACCGTGGAAACAAGCAGATGATGGATCGTCGGCGTCGCGCGGATACGCTGCGTGACGAAAGCGGTGACGTCAAAATCACTGTTGCCTACTCGGTCGGGGGTCGGGGGGGGTCGGTACTCGGGGGGAGGGGGGGTTGCAATGACCCAAAGGCCGCAAAAACATTTTCCGGTGTCTTAAGCTAAACACCCGAAGTATAGTAAACAGCTGATTTAGAAAGTATAGCGATTGCCCATAAACCCTATCTAATAGTCATTACAGAAACCTGGCAGCGTGGCGACATAAAGGACTCGGAAGTCGCACGGCATGGCTATCGTATTTGCCACAAGGACAGAGATTCCCGCGGCGGCGGCGTCGCTATCTTGTACTTGGGGTCGTTGTGCGTTACAAGACCACCGGATATTGCCGACGTGGAATGCGTTTTGGTAAAAATTCGCTTTCATGAATTCCTTTTGGTGATTGCCGGATTTTACCGCCCCCCTAACAGTGCACAGCACATTTTTCGAAGCGCTCAACGGATTCTTGTGCTAGAACCGCACTTGTAATCTTGTGCTTACTGGTGACTTTAACGTTCCATCAGTAAACTGGAACGGTGATTTTCCTGAAGCACTTTCTAGTTGCGTTAAGCCGCTTGTATACATTGTTTTGTTACATGGATTAACACAGCTAATAAAAGCACCTACACGAATACAAAATGACAGCCAATCAATTTTGGATCTTTTTCTTGTAAGCGACACTATACTTGACCGCGACCCGAACGTTGATATATTCGAAGGAATCTCGGATGGTAAACTGCTGTGCTTAAATCTAGAAGTAAAACTCCGATCGAGGTTCACAAAAAGGAATGTATTGTTCCTGTGTTCTCGCGGGCTATAGTGACTCCGTTATATTGGATGCTTTAGATAATTAATTTGTTTTATTTACCTCATTGTAAGAATCAGATTCATATTCTGTTGAATGCATAAAAAGCTTTGTTCCACACAAACGTAAATTGCAGCGTACACATAATCCGTGGATGACGAAGCAGATCGCACGCCAGCGGCGCAAACTAAACAAAGTGTGGACAGAGCTCAGATTGCATCCGTCTTCCGGCAGTTCAGATAAAATATCGGAACTACGCGAATAACTAAAGGATAGCATTAAAAGGCCAAAGGTTCTTAACAAAGCATTCGCCTAAAAACTTTCTTATGTCATCAACAGATAAATTTTGGTGGCCCGTTTCGCCCCCCCCCCCCAATAAAAAGAAATCCGCTCTCCTCCTTCCGTCGACGGTATCCCTGTGATAGGTGACTCAGTAATTGCCAAAGTACTTAATACTTATTTTCGTTTTGTATTTTCTGTGGATGATGTCCGCACACCAGAATTTCAGCACAAGTTTGATAACGTAGAAGGTATTACTGATTTATGTATCATAGATGAAGGCATACTTGCACTGTTGTTAAAATTAGACGTCAAGAAATTCCCAGGTACAGATGGCATACCTAATATCTAACACGCTATACAGAATGGTGCTCAAAATATTTATGTTTATTATTTAAGAAATCACTGCTTAATGCGGAGCTTCCGAGCGACTGGAAATACGCGGAAGTCACCCCAATTCTTCAAACAAGTGCGCCTTCAGATGCGTCATCACAAAGATTGATTTGCTTATTATGCACATGTGCAAAGCTCTTAGAGTACACAGGGTTTCATTTTCAAGTAGACATATCTTTACAAACTAATAGGTTCCTTCCAGCATGGTTTTCGCCATGGTTATTCTCATTCATCTCACTTCGTCGAGACTGTCCATGATATAGCAGCTGCCCTAGACAGACATAACCAGACTGACATTATATTTCTAGATTTTGAAAAGGCATTCGATCGTATTTCCCTTTGAAAACTGTTATTGAAGCTAAAACCAATACTAAAAAAAAAACACCACCTCGCTAGCTTGGATAGAAGCCCACGTATCATCTAGACGTCAAGTCGTGTCCATTGACGGCGTAAATTCGCGTGCCATTTCAGTACTTTCAGACATTCCACAAGGATCCGCCCTTGGTGCTTCACTTTTTCCTCGTGTCTATTAATGACATTGTTCAGAACATTCCTGTCAAGAAACGGCTCTTTGCCGATGATTGCATTATATATCAGGAATTTACTTCACCTAATGACCATGTTTTACTAAACTCATCTCTGGATCGAATACATACGTGGGGTTCAGAGTAGCAGATGACCATGAACAAAAAGAAAACCGTCGCAGTGACTATTATTCGCAAAAAGTATCCCATAATTACCCATAGAGCTTTGGTAATCAACCTTTAACACTAGTAACCAAGTATAAGTATTTGGGAGTCGTCATTTCTAACGATTTTAGATGGAACGACCACATTGACTATATCCAATGAAGGCGATCAAAAAACTCGGATACTTAAGGAGTTGTTTGGGTAAGTCAAAGCTTCTAGCGTGCAAGAACTTTATTCGGCCATTACTAGAATACTCCGCAGCAGTATGGGATCCATACACAAAAAGAAACACTTCAATACTAGAAAAGAAGACATGGGAAATTGCTAAGATTTGTTTATAACAAATACAGTTGGCAAGCATCACCTCAGAAAACGCTAGGATTGAAAAACTAGAGAATTGGCGGCCTTATGAGAGAATGAAACTTTATCTTCTTAACCACGGACAATTAGGTATTATGAAGGACACATATTTATCGACGCAAACCAACCGCGCACTCGGTCCTATCACACTGAAAAAGTAACTAAGCTTTCATTTAACATCAGAAGTATAACCAAGTGGAACTAATTTCCAGCAACTGTAGTCGAATGCCCGACAGTATGATCTTATTTACATGCTTCCGATTCCATAACACACAACTCTGATGTACTATATGAGCCTTCATGTCACTTTCTTGAGTCTCTCTGCATATATATATATATATATATATATATATATATATATATATATATATATATATATATATATTAGTTTTCCTTTTTGTAACTTTGCCATACAGTGTGCTCACTAACTGAGCTTCTTGTTGCCATCTTCCAATTCTTAACGTTTATTGCTGTATCTCTTCGTATGTGTTTACTGTACATCTGTTCTATGTATGAAAATAATTGTAACCCACTCCTGCCTAAGGTCTGAACCTAGACCGGCAGTACTGAAATAAATAAATAAATAAATAAATAAATAAATAAATAAATAAATAAATAATATCGCTTCTGCCCTGCAACTGTGCCATCTGCTGTCAGAAACGCAACTGGGTGCTGTCAGAAACGCACAGTCATCCATTAATGCTGCAAAATGTGGAGGGGTAGAGGGTAGACGTGTGCAGTAGTTGGCTGCAAAAAATAGTGGCTGGCACCTTAAGGACAGGAACGGATCTGTGTGATCAAGTCCACGCGCCGCTGCCACATAAGGAAAGCCTATGTTGCCAGCAATAGGCGCCGACTACACACACAAGCTTACGCCCAATGTATCGCCAACGTACCAAGAATAAGTAAATAGGCGCAAGCTTGAGCCAATGCGAGAAAACTTAGATGACGGTGACTATACCTACAATACACGAATTTTCAAAACTGGACTTTTTGTTACGGTCCAGAGTAAGCGAGTGAGTGGTGATAATGCGTCTTTGCCACAAACTATTACAAAATACAGAACATCTACATTCCAAGCCTCGTGCGCAGCAAGAACAAATATATCGCAGCTGAGCACACCCGCGAGCAATGGGGCATGAAATGAAGAATTAGATAATGACCGCACCGAAGAAATTTGCTGAGCCAGAAACATGACAAGCTGTTTTTTCAAAGTGATTTCCAAATAGATAACGAAAAACAACACACTGGTGGTTATTTACTTCGCAAGCGGAAAGTTTGGACAGCTTGGAAAACATTTCTAGCCCCATTTTTAGTACGAGCAACGTGTGCGCTGCTCGCACCGTGTGGACAATGATTTGTGAACTCGCTTACATGTCCCGTGGAACTGCGAACAAAGGTTCGTGTCGTCCACCCAGCCACCGTCAACGATATTTGACGAAACGGTGGTTTGCCAAGGGGCACTGGCGTCATTCTTTGTAAACACGGAGGCAGCTGAGGCAAGCAATGGACGCGTCACCACGTGATGAAACATTGTGGCGCCGATGGGATCACCGTGAAAAGGGTCTATACCATCAGGGTATACACCACTGGCAAAAGCTTCATCTCCCCTCTAGTGCCTACAGCCGCCTCAAGTGAACCTAGCTACCCTGCATTACAAAGAAGGCCAATCATTCGTCCCTGGTTCTGAAGCAATTGACGATGCTCTTACGACGCCAGATATAATGAGACCACATGCATATTTATACCGATGGTTCGACCTTGCCTACTAGTTTAGCACAAGCTTTCGTGGTGCCAGCGAAGCAGGTCACAATTAAATTCAAGATGCCACACACAACAACATCTACGGCGGCAGAACTTGCAGCCCTCCGTGCCACTTTGAACTACACGCCTCTAATGAATCGACACATGAATGGGTTATGTTTCGTGATTCTAAACCAGTTCTTAAAACCATTGAAGAACCGTTGTGTATTTCTTCTTGCTACGACGTTCAATGCCTCTCTCTCTGGATAACTTTAAACAGGCTGGACTAGATATCATTTTCCCAATCAAACCGTGGAGACACTGGTCGCTGGCGCAAAAAAGCTATTCGTGCACTAGTGCACTTTCTGATGTGAACCGCCTTGAGTGACCGTTTATCTCCTCCTTATCAGCCCCGTGCATTCGCTGAGGAACTGGTGCAACGATGCCACAACCTCGGCTCTGGCTCAGCATAACCCTTCCCAGCAGTCTTCACTCGCATCGGCATTTCGCCCTCGAGGCTTCAATAAGTGTTGTTATCCCTTATATTCGAACAGAAACCTCACACGCGCACGCAGAGTTGACTGTCTCCCTCTTTTTATTCCACCTTTCTCTTATTTTCTGTGCAGGGTAGCGAATGAGACACTGGTCTTCAGTGGCGTATAGCCAGAAATTTTGTTCGGGTGGGGCTCACGTTGCAAATCGACCTCCTCCTTATAGAATTTGTCGAGAGATCAAATACATGAATAATAACTGCATTGCCATTGCCAAAGATACTGGACACGAATTCTTGAACGCTACGCACTGTCAAGACAAGTAAAATATGTATTTTTTCATAAAAGAATATACTCGTATGGGTCAAACATTGTGCCCGAAATAACTGATATCAATGCTTCCATGTTTTCTCTCTATTTCATAAGTAAAGAAAATATTAAACGAACTTTAGAACTGTATCAGTTTGAAGCCAAGAAAGCAGTGCATTCCGCTGATATGAAAAATGTAAAGGCCCCGAAATGAACAGGCTGACGACCAATATTTTAATGAAATTTTGTCATTCAAGAACTTTGTTTCCATATTTGTAGATAAGCAACGGCCAGGTAAAATCTCAATGACGTTGTCCTTTGTTACAATGTATTGCGCAGGAGCAGCTGTCACCGGTCGTGTATTGTGAGTAATTGCACCGAAATTATAGTCGCAACAGAGAGCCCGTATAAAAAGCAGGAGTTCTGCAAAATCTACGAGGGCGTCAAAAGAAAGTGAGCTAATGCGAATATATGACAAACAGGGTGTTTTATTTCAAAGTAGTCTCCATGAGCATTTAAACATTTGTCCCACTGACTAACGAGTCGGGCGATTCGTGTCTGATAAAACTCCTTGGTTTGCTGCTTCAAAAATTCATGATGGCTTTTCACGTCATCGTCCGACACGAATCTGGTTCCATTGAGCTGTTTTTTTCAGATGCCTTAAAATGGGGAAGTCTCAAGGTGACAGGTCTGGGCTGTATGGCAGATGTTGCAGCGTTTCCCACTTGAACTTTTCTAGTATTGTGTGAACTATATCAGTGACGTGGAGACGGGCATTGCCATGAAGCAAGATGAGCTCATTCCTGAATTTTCCACGTCGTTTATTTTTGATTGCGACACGCAGCCGATCCGGCGTTTCGCAATATCGGAAACGATTGATGCTCTCTCCAGCTTTAGCAAATACACTCAGTTACGGACCCTGACGATCGAAAAAAAGTCAACACCTTCCAGGCACAAATGACGGTCCTTGCTTTCTTTGGGGGTGGTTCACTAGAATGTTTCTACAGTAAGCTTTGCCATCGTGCTTCGGGCTCATACTACTGGCAACATGATTCGTGCCCTGTCAGAATTGCAGACAAGAAGTCATCATGTGATACCCGATTACATGAGTCAAGACCGCGCCGAACCTCTCCGTCTTCTGGCCGTGACTCTTAATCTTGGGCATACATTGCGCACACAGGAACCGATAACCGAGATGGTTATGAATCGTAGTGCGAAGCGTGACTGATGTTCGCACTCTCTGCCAGTTCATCGATGCTTATCCTCCGTTCTTGTCTGATCAGCTCATGAACCTTTGCACTTGCGTTGGGGGTGATTGCACGGTGGCTTTGGCCCGATCTTGGATTGTCGATGCAATTTTCACGTCCTCCTTTGAACCGTTTGCTCCAACGCTTCACAGTGGCCAATGAAATGCAATGTTCAACGTACACGGCAGCAATACAGCGAATAATTTCTTTTTGGAAAACACCTTCAGCTGTCAACAACCTCACGATAGCATTCTGTTCAACTTTTGGAGTGTCCATTATGTAACGCAACCATGTTCAACTCAGTTTATGAGAGCATTAAAGAACCCTTATCCTCAGACCTGCGTGCCACTTTTGTAAATGGGAGATGCCTGTGTGCTACGCGCATGCCTCGCAGATAATGAACCAAACCATTATCGTGCGGGGTGGGTTGACTCACTTTCATCTGACTCGCCCTCGCACATTAAAAATACGAAGGTACCCGTGGTCAAGGTGCCTCAGTCGAAATGGGAGCAGGGCAGGCTTTGCCTCAGCAGAGGATACACACGCGTTCCCTGGTCGGCGGTGGGTGTGCACTCCGGTGGGGTTGTGGGCACGTGCACGCATCCTGTGGCACGCAGTAGATGCTAGGTCGCGTATTGTGACCGAACAGTGCAGTCAAGCCGAAGATACAATGGAATAAACAAATGCGAAGGTACAGCTTGATAAAGGGCAGAATAGTGTCACTGTAAACGAAGTTCACTGCACGTATACACAAAACCTCGCAACAAAATATTTAAACATACGTATAAGTATCCAATAAATCTACGTATGTAAGAAAAAGTCACTTTATATGATGCGTCAAACAAGGCAAATGAACATGTTGCGCAACCACAGATTCACAGATCACAGCCAAACCTCCCACCATTTCCCCTGATGAATCGCGCGCGACAGGAGGCGGCACGCTTCCGCCCCGTTATTCTCCCTTGCGCACCATCGTCGGTTCACCCATGCCACCGTTCTTCGCCCCCCCCCCCCCCCCCACGCTTTCACTCGCACATACAGCATTCGGCACACGGTCACGATGTTATCGCCCTTGGACTCTATACGGAACATGAGGGCGACAACGATGGCAGGAATGCGACTGGAGTGTCCATATAATTGCTATCGCAATAATATGATAAGAGTATCCCACAACTGAAGCGTCCCGTGGCCTATTACTTATCGCAAAAAAGTAACAAAATTGGACTTTCGCCATGAGATAGTTTGCGGCACCGCAACAATGTATTTTTTTCTTCTTTTGTGGGGTGAGGGCATGGAAATAAAAACGTAAGGAAAGCATTTTGGCCACGATCGAATGCCTACTTTGGGCATCTAATGTGGCTGCCGAAGGAATATCAAAGAAAACGTGAGACGCTTGGTCCACAGAGAACCATCCGCATACTGCTCGGTATCCTACACCGAAGAGATAAAATTTTCCGGAGAGGTCGCTTTCAAGCGAACGCGTTGCGACGCGTTGTATGCCCGCAGTGATGGGGGCAAGCGACCATTGTTTATTTTTCTCAACAGAACTGCTTGTTGGTCTAGTTGGTGCTTGCTAAAAGGCATGTTTTTGCCACAAGTTAAAACACACACAAAAGCAAGATAGATAAAGACAACACGGCCGCCCGTGTTTTCTTTATGTGTCTTCCTTTTGTGTGTGTGTTTTCACTTGCGGCAAAAAACATGTCTTTCTTCTTCTCGTCTGCCAGCCAGAAAGCGTCCAAAAGTATGCCAGGCGAAAATCCACTCCGCCAGAGAAAAACGAACGCGCATCGAAGTGCGCCGCGCGGTGCTCGAGGCAACAAGAGAAAAGTGCATGCACTCTGGCTGGCTCCGGGAGCCCGCGGGAAACGAGAAAAAAAATTGAAGAGGCTCAATGTGTCCTTGCGAATATAATACAAAGTAGAAAAATGAATAAGGACGTAGTTACGTTTGCTGGCTTTAGAGTCTTGACTCGCATGCTATGGCGCAGGTGAAAAAAAAATGTTGATATTCTTTTCTGTGACACGATGGCAAAAATGAACCACCACAACGCTTCGTGTCATCGGACCTCACTACGTGCTTTGTCAACTTGTCTGATAGTGTGTTGATTTGGCTTGTCTCGTTGTATGGTCCCATCTATGACTTTAGAAAAGTGAATGCACCTTTGGCGTCAAATGTTTGTAACAACATTAAACACACTAAGTTCCGGAATTGAAAAACTAAAACACGACTTTGCAAATGTCAATGCACCTTTCGCATAAAAAGTTAATGAGAACTTTATACCCATGAGGTTTTGGAATTGAAATTCATGCGTCTCGTCGATTCCGCGGCCTCCGCGAGATACCGCCACGAGCCCGCTTGCCATCAAAACGCCCGTGAAGCTTTGTGCTCGGATGGGGCTGCTTAGGGGGCGTCATGTGACTCTCGGTGCATGGGAGTTGCCGCGAAATCCAACGAGATTTTGCAATGTTTGCGCTGAAATGTCTTTTCGAGCGTGAAAAAGGCATTCTAGATAAAATCTTGCATGATTTCCGCCGCCGGGGGTTGTTTTGGTCGGCGGTGCATGACAGCACAAAAATGTTTCGGGGGGGGGGGGGCTGAAGCCCCATACCCTCCCCCCCCCCCCCCCCAGCTACGCCCCTGCTGTTCTTGTTGGGCTCCCTGTCTTTCCTTTCCTTGCTTTCTCTTTTCTCCCAAATCGAAAGCGAATATTAGAGCAAAACGTGTCGCGGCAGGTCACTGGCTATAGTTTTGCGCTGCTAAGCTCGAGGGCGCGGGTTTGATTCAGGGCCGCGGCGACCGCATTCCGATGGAGGCGTATTGCAAGAACGCTCGTATGTACCATGAAGTGCGTGCATGCTAAGGAACCCCGGGTGGTCAAAATTGCTTCAGAGTCGCCCCCTACGTCGTGCCTGATAATCTGATAGTGGTTTTGTCAACTAACACCCCAGAATTTGATATTCGATAAAAGCAACCTTCGAATATCTAATAGAATATGTACAAGTTCCTAACTAAAAAAAATTATAGAAATTGTTCCTGAAGACTGCTGGGGGAAAAACGTTAAATTTATAACGTACGTGCAATGCCATTTACAACCAATTGTAGAAGCGAGTACGGAGCATTTAAATGATAAAGAACTGTAGTCTGACATTTGGTGTCGCTATGACGACAAGTTTAATAAATTCCGGAATAATAATTCTGGAAGGGTTTCACTGCGAACTAATCACAATTACGCTATAATGCCTTATGCGCCAAGAGTTGATGTCTTTAATCACTTTTTCATTGTCAAGACAATTGTTGAGTGGAATAACTTGAATTCTTGTGTGTTTCCGAGCAATAACATAGTTGACTCTTTTGAAGAAAACTTGACTGCGTTCTTTGCGTGAACTTTCTGCTCTGTATTCCCATCCTGTAACAGCCCGGCAGGGCTCACAGTATTGGAAATAAAAATAATAATAAGAAACAAGGAAACAGCACGTCTCCGGATGCACGCAGAGTGCCGCGTTTTACGTAGGTAACTGCGATACTACAACAGCAGCGCACATCATTTTATTGTGATGCAAACAGGACGAAACTGTCCAAATAATAAATTGCTTTGCCTAAATTACGTTAGGATATCCGTACGCTGCGCCTACAAGCGAGGCGTTCTTATTGCACGTCTGTAAATTATTCAGCAGCAGTTATCAGCCCCGTGCATTAGCTGAGGAACTGGTGCAACGACGCAACAACCGCGGCTCTGGTTCCAGCATAACCATTCCCAACAGTCTTCACTTGCATCGGCATTTCGCCCTCGAGGCTCCAATAAGTGTTATCTCTTATATTCGAACAGAAACGAGAATTTTGCATAGTAATAACTGAATTGAATAGCAAGAGTACTGCATTCCTGTTCGCATATTTGATTATTAACACGCCAAACAACGATAATAATAATAATAATAATAATAATAATAATAATAATAATAATAATAATAATAATAATAATAATAATAATAATAATAATAATAATAATAATAATAATAATAATAATAATAATAATAATAAATTCACGGTGATTTGCGTGCGAAAGTTGCAGGTCTGTTTGGAGGACTTCAACTATACCTGAAATTTTCAACATGTACTGAAATTCAGGACATCGGTACTTTTGCCTGCCACACCTATTGGCATGCGGTCATCATGACATGGGGTCACCATGGGAGAAAAAAAGGAACTTATGTTTTTTTTCTATACCCTGGGATCGCTGTTTAGAGCTCATGTCCAGCAGAATAATGCCATCGCTGTAATTCTGTATTGATGTGTATCGCCAGAAACGCACCTCCACTCCTGTGTGTCTTTCTGTCCTTGGCGGAACGCACAGGTGAAGCTGTAGCGAGTGCCCAGAGAACAACCAGAAGGAGGGCTTTGACGAGGGCTCTAACGGAAATGCTCGGCGGTGCTCGGGAATACCGCGTTCGCCTCGAGCATCGAGTACGCGCTGCACAGGGCACAGAAGCATGGGGCAAACGGCGCTGAGGGTCTCTTTGCATCCGGCGACTAGCTGCCGGGGCACACTGCGCCGTTGTCTCTGCGCAGACGACTTAGCTGCGCGCGTGGGCTACTGAGTTCGAAGCAGTTAGTCGGACTTAACGTGGTCCAACCCCCTGCACCGCATTTTCCACTTATTTCCGACGCGAAGCTACGTCCTGGTACGTAAACGTGCCGCTAAAAGGCAGCGTTATAGGTTAAGCTGTGTTGGTAAATCTCGCTTATTCAATTGCCAAACGGCCATTCTTGCCGTGACAGAGGCTGGATGAACCAAACAAAAGACGGAGAAACGAAAGACCAGTGGGTTTTACCGTCCTCACGTTTAAGCACCGGGTCGTTGTGGCGCCATGGATTTTCACAGCGTCTGTAGGCACATGAGTGTCTCCCACTGAAGAACGACGACATTATAATCTAAAGAAATTCAGTACTGAGAGTTCCGAGAACTTTCGCTTCAAATAAAATACATAAAAAAGAACATTGGTACTCATGACGTTCCAGTGATGTAATGGTACTGATGTGTCACAGTGAAAATTCCAGAAATGGGAGCGTGGGCTTGATTCTTTTTCCACGATAATATTTCTTTGGCTGAAAAGTCAAGGAAGACGGCAGTACTTGAAATAATAAGTTGCTAGTCTGAACTGGTTTAGCGTTAGTTCCTTCAGTGCTCCTTTAAATATCTATTTCTTACCCGCAAAAACTAGCAAGTGGCGTTTCCCCGCCACACATTATAATCGAAACCACCTGAAATAAAGATAAAGCTATTACAACCGCGTCAACTCCTGTCATGAAAAAATATCACAAACAGTACTACCCCTGACTTGCTGATTATAGGAAGAACACTATCGCGGATTTGCATGCAACATTGGGATCAACCTCGATTGGGCAACTTCGCGACGGGAATCTGGTATGTTGTTTTGTCTTAAAGTGGAGGTCTCCGCTTTTGTTGCAACCATTGTATAACGCAGCCGTTTTCTATAGGCATATATGACACGCGCGCACTACAGACTATAAGCTCTGTTATATAAAGCTATTGCCCTGCGTCGGGACACGCCTACATGCATCGGAACATACCCGAATGGTGTCGCCGATTTTATAGCCAAAAATGTTTGTCTAATCAGATTGCGCGCGCGGCACAAATAGTGGTGTACATTCTGCAACACACGCGAGCACGAGTGATTACGCTGGAACCTGCCATCAGGAATGCACAAATAGCCGACAGACTCCACATGTAGAACATATTTTCAGCGACCGACGACTGTGCGCGTTACCATCGTCGTGCTTTGAATGTCACCTGTTTTGATGAGCACAAGTTCATCCAATGGAGCGTTAAATTTGCCACTCGCAGTTTTGCAACCGTCTGGTTCTTCACCGCCACTGCAATAGTACAATAGAGCACCTCCCTCCCCCTGTATTCCGTCCTACGCGTTGTACAACAATGCGCCACGAGGCGTTGTATAACTAAACCTTTCTGTCTTCAACATGATTCCAGTGCGCTACCAGTTGCACAACATTCCAGATAAGGAACCTTTGCTGAATAGGAATAAAATTTCATAGCCTACTTGACAGAGAAGGTGCGCTGGCAGTTTGGCGCGTTGTGAATTTTCTTTTTTGTCTGCTCTGCAGCGCAGGAAAAATTTTATTACGATTTATTACGCATCACGACAAGATACGCACTGCAGATTTGAGTAAGGAACAGCAGCAAGCAGCGTACGCCTTCCCAATGCACTGGTTTGCTCTCTTTCACCGCATCCGACGCCGTGGCGCTGTGACCCTACCTGAGAATAGAGAAAATGAATTGGATGCAAAGAATAAGGAAAAAAAAGGGCTATGGAGATTTACAAGAAACGGGAAGAAAGAAATTGGGAAGGGAAATCCGTGCGAAAGCACAGAGGGCAGTCCCTTGCTATTTGAGGCTCGATGTAGTTGTCTAAAGACAAAAAAGTCGCAGTTTCGCCCGAAAGGCGAAGCATCGATTGCGATAGCAAATTATTAGACATCTGTACGAAGTATAAGGATAGTAGATTTATCGGCCATATAAAGTTGTAAATGTTCGCTTACTAAGTAACTTAACAAGCATGTTGTCATGCACACACAGGCAAACATGAACACACTTCACTCGATGACCGCGGACACTGGTTGTCAAAACGCTGGCGTGAGGAAGGGTGGCAGCAGCAGCGAACGAATTGACCTTCGTGCTGCCTCTCGCTGCAACGCGAACTAAGTGGCGAGAACACAGCGCACACGAAACCATCAGCCATCGGTGCACCTAGACTCACCACCGACCTCAGATCGCTTTCAAGATAGGGCCCGCGCGGCGCGACCGCCTGAAGCCTGTTTTGACATGACGCAATTTTCGTCACACCGAAAGTGCGATTTTCGTCGCTTGCGACGAAAATCGTTGTCGCAGTGCCTATTCCCCCCCCCCCCCCCCCCCCCCCCCGTCCCACTCATTACCGGTTGCGACAACCGGTTAGTCGCACCGTCGCACCTATTTTCCGTCGAAATAGCGCCGAGAGGTTATTTATGCATTATGACCCTGACTTTATTGATTTCTTCTTTGCTTTTTTTCCCAGCAATACTCTAAACGTCCATCATGCGTCCATCATCTTTGAATCACAGCGCAAGAAATAGAAAGATTGAAAAAAAAAAGCAATTATCAATACGCATTTTTTCTATATCAACAATATCCCATTTGGGAACTCCCCGATATAATGACTGTTCAGGGGTCAAAAGCGTTACTACCACAGCGGTCAAACTTTCGGAAGTTCCCAAAGGGGTGTTTTATTTAAATGTTTTGCAGAGGCTCAATTCAAGCGAACACATAATTACCGTATTAAAGCGAAGCTTTCTATGTCTTCTTTCTCGGCATTTGGACCCGCCGTGGTTGCTCAGTGGCTATGGTGTTGGGCTGCTAAGCACGAGGTCGCGGGATCGAATCCCGGCCACGGCGGCCGCATTTCGATGGGGGCGAAATGCGAAAACACCCGTGTGCTTAGATTTAGGTGCACGTTAAAGAACCCCAGGTGGTCAAAATTTCCGGAGTCCTCCACTACGGCGTGCCTCATAATCAGAAAGTGGTTTTGGCACGTAAAACACCAAATATTATTATTATTATCGGCATTTGGGGGTTCTGCTCGATCGGCTTCTTGCCGAGCCCTTAAGGGGGCTGGCGCTGGATAAAGTGCAACAGTAAACTGAACGGATCCACTACATGGCATGATGAAAAGTGGGCCGATCCTGGAGACAGTTTGACCCGTGGTCGCCTGGACCTCGTCGGTAGCGTGGCGGCGGTTTTCGCATATTGCTAATTTGTTGGGCAGGCACGTAATCGTTATACTCTAAACTTCGTTGCAGGAGTTGAGCAGTCTCATAGCGTTTGATTAACCGCATGGCATAGATTCCAAGATTTGCGTTGAATCTGCATAATATATTTATATATTTCGCATCAGGAAAACTTCGTTTCATCGTACTTTCGGAATTGCTTAGCGGAGGGGCCGCACGATTTCACCGACTCGCTGCGCAGGCTGCAGCGTGCGTGTTCCCTTTGTTTTGCCATTTTTCTCGCTTGTCTCTTCCGCCGTGGCCGGTCGTGTCACATGAGGCTGCGGGCGTCGACAAGCGAATTCGTCATGCGTCGCGACAGCGATCAGTCAGCCCAGCAGTTGCACACCTCGCCCTTAAGACCTAACATCGGTGGCACGAGCGCGAAAAAAAAAAAAACAGGAACAGCTCAGCGTGGGGTAGGCGTAGTAAAGAGCCGTTGTGTATGGGTGGCTTCCGGAGAAAGAGTGGAGCGCACGCTTCCGCTTTCTCTTCGGGCTTCCTGTTTCCGTCGAGATAGATTCCGGGAATATCGGAGGAGCACGGCGTTTCTGGTTGGGAAATAGTCGCGGCAGTTATAACGACAGCGTCAGCGAATTTGCGGGGAGCTAGCGACCCGCGGATTGCATCTCGGCGTTGCTGCTCGGCCAGACGAGACGCGTGGCTGAAATCGGAGCCGCGGCGAAGCGACGAGGCGAACACGCCCCCATTTCTTTTGTACCCAAGGAGGAGGGGGGAGGAGGGAAGGTGCCAAGGTCAGAGCCGACTGCGTGCGGATTCTCGAAGGGGATAGCAGTGAAGAAGATGGCAGGAGCGGCGATCCATAAAAGCTCTAACGAGCCTCTTGGTATAGTTATCGTACTGTGGTTGTCGAACTTCCTTCTGCTTGCCCCTTCTTTGACGTGTTACCTGCCTTCTTCTTTTTTTCTTTTCGATATATCTGTCCTCTATCTTCAAACGCACTCTCACACTCTCACACACTCTCTATGTATGTATATGTCTTACTCCATACCTAACGGTGTACGATCAGCACAATTATGTTTCTTATTCCTGATTTCTCATTTTATTTGCGAACCAGTAATGGAAGTAAAAATTATTGAAAGACATTAGCATGATTCGGCGCTATTAGAAGAAAATTTGCACGCTAAGACCAAGGACAATGCCTGGATATTTTGGGACCGAGATGGCTGCCTGACGACGCAAACATACCAGAGCAAATATTGACAGCTGGATCCGGCATGTGCGTGTTACAGCGAAAGTCCGGAAACGACTCGGTGCATCGTAATGCAGTGCCAAAAATATTCACCGAGCGAGACCTGTCGGAAACGTTCACCTTCCAGGAGCGCTGGGATTCAAAGAGAACGGAAGCATTAACTATTCAACAGTCAAGATAAGTAAAATACATTTTGATTACTGGTAGGGAAAAAACAGGGAACAGGTTGCTATAGGACCCGATCAGTTGCTGGCAGAAGTAACAGCACAATATAAAGAAAGAGCTTTTAATGAAGAAAGGAAAGATGAAGTAGTGATGGGCAAAATGCTTGACTGCGACATATCTATAAAACCTGGCTAAATAAAGCAGGCTATAAGTGACTATTTGCCGCCGCCCCGTTTCAAAGGTGATGCCAATACAAAGCATAATCATTAGTGGATACACATATATCATCCGATACATTTCTACAAACGTCTGGTTCATATGAGGATTATTTCTACTGCTATACCGCGCTGTATATGCTAAGCTGGTAAAGCTGTTTTGACTACACTGTTGTTTTGAGAGTTTCCTTGTAATGCTCCGTTCTTTAGAGTGTTAGGTAGCAGAGTGCGTATTACATAAAATATGCAGTGCGTATAAATATGAAGTTCATTTTATGTTACTATATGTTACATGTGCAACAGTATCAGAGTTATGCATAAACGTGTATTGCAGCGCATGTGTGTTAAACTCTTCATGAGACAAGGAACAGCAGCACCTCATTATTACGCCGGCACCTCTTTTTATTTTATTGCATTGAAAAATAATGTTAAATGGCATAATAACTGAAGCCTTCACAGCACCGCGTGGCTGGTGGTATCAGGTAGGTCGGAATAAATAGCAGCCAATAGGCCAGCTAATTGAGAAAAGGCACCGTTCACCAAGACTGTAGAGTATACATGACAATGGCATCACCCCAATTGTTATCCTCCTTTGCCAAGATAACATTGATGCTCCGAGTGATCCTCACGTATGTATTTGCTCGCAGGCAAACCTGGCCTTTCCTGAAAGCATAACAAGAAGAGACGCAAGGAATCTTTCCCGTATCTCACCTTCACCCCTTTCCTTTTTTTTTCTCATTTAAGAGTATGTAGCGCAATTCATTTAGGACGGATTTTTTTTCTTCCATCTAAGCTGCTTTATATACACCTACAGAACTGTACATTTACGTATACCTGTTCCTGCGCAGTCGGTCAAGGAGATCTATATATACGTGCGGTTCCGTATCTTGCTATCCAACGGTGTCTGAAGCCTGATTTCTTTATTTTTGGTTATTTCTTTTCTTTCGTTCTCTGCTTGCCGCCTTTTCCATGCGCCTGCTCATACATATTTAGCCGCAACCCGCAGGGAACACTTGACACCGCCGCGCCGGAACAGCCAGCTCCGTGTGAGCTGAGTGTCGCAACGCGTGTATATCGAGCAGTATTTAAATTTGTGCAAGTGTGATCATAGTCTACTGATGACTATGAGTGCCACTGTCAGCTATTTGTAGTAAAAAAAAGTGAGCAAAAGCGGCACTAAATATATGCATGCAGCCCTGTGTGATGCAAGTGCTGCTGCAATGATTAGGCGCAGTTGTCCGTTCTTGAAGCTGTTTTATTTTCAGCTTGTAGTGTATATGTTTTCAAAACAAAAATATTGCCTCACTCGTGCCGGCGTCGGTGTTGGTGTTGCCGCACGAAAAAAAAAAAAACAAAGCCCAGGCCGCCCAAAAATAAAAATTGCTTGTCGGGCTGCGGATTCAAACCACCAACCTCCGGGTTGCAAGACCACCATGCTAACCGATTCAGCCACTGCTGTTTTTTTTTTCCTTCATTACATGGAAAACAAAACTGAAGATATATTACAGAGCGGACAGAGCTACAAACTCAAAACCCGGGAAAACGCACACATGCGACCAACAAGTACATCCAGCCAGGCGGAAGTTCGGGCGCAACGCGCGCACTTCTCACATAAGCTGCACTTTCGCGAAAGAAGGATCATGTAGATCGCGGGCTTCCGGCATGGCGATCACACAGCCTACATCCCTATAGGCTGTACAAACCGAGTGCTATGAACATGCCATAGGGAGGACCGCCCTTAATCTTAAATGGTAGAAACCTAATTAAATATGGAGTGATGTCAATGTCCTTTCTAAGTGTCTGTTGTAGAATGTCCCCTCCCAAAAACACAGCATCCCTACGACCTATGAAACAGTGACCTATGATCTCGGCACGTTGACAGAGTCGACAGTTTGTTGAACACGGCACAAAGCAGCCCCTCGAATTCAGTCAAGTTTTACCAGAGAGTGTTTTCGAATGTAACTTGAAGAAAGATGTTTTTACTACAGGAGGTAAGCACATTTTTCGGACGCACTTAAGTACATCCTCATAAGGTCGACTTAAAAAGGTGCACAATACAAAGGATATGGAAACATCGAGTCTACCAGTGCCGCAGAAATTGCTTTTGGACTCGCAGTGAACATGTACTCCAAGCTGAATTTAACTTTCAAGAAATGTGTCAACGACCTCCTTGAGAGAGCCCCAGGCAGACTGTGGGACATCTTTGGAATTTGATGACACTACTATGTTAGGAAGATAGTGAACTAATCGGAGTTGCGACATTTCACGCAAAAGCGGATGGTCACTGTCTCTAAAGAAAAACAGGCGAGAAACAATGTGCTTGACGAAGAGATGGACCAATCCCAGACCACAAGGTCGATCCATGATACGCGCCGAGGTATGTGGGATTCATCATCACCGCTTGGTATGTGCAACGATGTGCGAGGAATATTAGATGGTGTCAACGCTATATAAAAGATTACACCTGGAATTTGCATGGAAGCGCAAACTTTGTGCAGTGTTTTTACGCAGTCGATCCGTAAGCATTTTCCCCTTCGCCTTTGTAAATTCAACGCAGCGTTACGTGCACGACACTTTCCCTCAACTGTTAACGTGACCATGTATTCCTGGCATTTTCTTTCAATGACCTTTCATCTCAGCTCCAGCCATTTATACCTTTCGCATTGTTTTATACAGTGTGTCTTATTTTATAGAAGACATAATTCCTAAAAATCACCCGTGACCCCCCATGTCACACAATTCTACTTCTTGAGCTAGATTTCTCTCAGAGGCAGACATTAGTTGCACAAAAAAATGAAGGTGAGTGTTAGAATAATTATTCTTTTTGCTAATTAAGTTTTAAGCTAGTTACTTTACGCCGCATATTGCAAATTACAAATTGTAGCCGCTTACATTTAAAGCCATATTCATTAGGAACGAGTCTTGAGGATGACAGCAGTTTCGAGGCATGCGTTCTCAAAGACTGTGAGGCAATGAACTGTGTTCCGTTAACATTTGATATTCAACGCAATAAAGAAGGCGTTTTGTTAGAAATGTAAATGAAACAAAAGCGCATTGTTGTAGCATGAATGACTGCTATTGTCTCATAACTGGTGCTTGTCTCAAAATTCGTTCCAAATGTATGTGCTTTGTCAAACCACTGTCTGCAATTTATGTACTGCAATGTGTGCGCTAATGTAGTTAGTTGGAAAATTCATTATTGAAATTTTGTTAATTATGCACTTATGTCCATTGATTTCCAGTGTATATAAAGTATAGCTCTTGCAGCGTTCTAGCTCAAAAGTAGATTTGCGCGTAGTGCCGCAGATTATATATAACCCGCCGTGGTTGCTCAGTGGCTATGGTGTTGGGCTGCTGAGCACGAGGTCGCGGCATCGAATCCCGGCCACGGCGGCCGCATTTCGATGGGGGCGAAATGCGAAAATACCCGTGTGCTTAGAGTTAGGTGCACGTAACAGAACCCCAGGTGGTCGACCTTCTTTGACCGCACCAGCCGTCAGTGCAATTTACTGTGCTTATTCAACGTACGTCGTACTCTTTTTTATTCATTTTACTAACGGGGACAGCGTGATTTCCTCAAGCCATATATATATATATATATATATATATATATATATATATATATATATATATATATATATATATATATATATATATATATATATAGAGAGAGAGAGAGAGAGAGAGAGAGAGAGAGATTTTGTTCGCGTTACAATAAAGTAGTACCCGGTATATCAATGTTGTAATGTGGCCACGCTGGGCAGGACGCTGCAGGCATGCTAGTACCATCGTCAAGTCTGTCAGCAAAGTACCATGCATACTTTTTTTGAGTTTGAATGAATTAGACGGCCAGAAGTAGAGGATAAAACACTGCTCCATCTGTGATGGCGTATGTGAATGACCCCACGACTTTCTTGCTCACCGGCAGATCGGGCCATAAATGCGGTTGCTGGTTTTGTAGTAGTTTGCTTAGACACAGTGGCGCGCCACTCGTGCTTTGGAAAAGGCAGAGTCCGCAGCGCAGGTACAGATTGCAGTTCACAGGATGACTAGGAGAGTGAAATTAATTACAAAATTTCATTTACCCTTTTTATCTCGGTGATTAACATTGGCGCACGTTAAGAAAGGACGCAATTACGAAGGCATGACATTATATATATATATATATATATATATATATATATATATATATATATATATATATATATATATATATATATATATATATATATATATATATATATATAGCTCTCTCTCTCTGCTGTGAGTTCTTTGTTTTTCTGTCCTTCTGTTGGCACCCCTTTTGTAATCCTTAAAACAGTAAATATAAACGTGGGTGAAATTAATCGTCGCAAACAGGGGAACCTGTCGACCAAAGCGTTCATAAAAATCGGTAGAAATGATTATGAAATAAAAAAATATGAACGTAACGATCGTTAAGCCGGCACCTATAAGAATGAGCAAGAAAAACTGGGGCCGAATTAATGAATCTTTTTAATTGCAAGGGCCGATTGCCGTCGGCCAGCCGCTTTCGCTAACAATGTGTCTAAAATCTAGATTAGTGGCGCCTGCACTCATGAGCAGTTCCAACGTAGAGATTTTTTTTTGTGTGTGTGAATACTCAACGCCGTAGAGTGCACCCACAAGCCCTCACGCTTCGCACACCACTTGCTACCCGCGCGCGTAATCGCGTCCTGTTGCCGACTCGTCCGCAACAAGCACCGCGGCGAACGCGACTGCGAGCGATGCTCTGGCGAAGGATACGCGAATGCCCTATAGGTGGATCCGCCGTTTTTTTCCACGAAGTCTAAAGATACCCAGAGGCCGGAAAAAAAAAATACGCAGAAACCAGCACCGCCCGTTACTCTTGTTCCCGTTCTTGTGCCCATTCTTCTTCTCCGCAGCTCCTGCTATGGCCTGCACTTACACTTGAAGTCGCTTGGGCCGTGCCACCCGTCACCAGAGCTAACTGCTCCGGTTGAAAGCGCCGTTAGGGAACACCGCGAAGCCAACGTACGCCGCGAACCCACCCATCGCCAGGGGATTTCCCCGTGCCCACTCGTAATGGACGTGCACTGCGAGCGAATGAGTGAGCGTTCGCGGTCCCAGGAAGTGCGGCCGAGTTGGGTCACCTGGGTGTCGGTAGCTGCGGCGACACGAACACGCGCGCCCCGGGGTGAACGCCAGCCGCTGCCCCCTTTGGCGCCGTCGCTGTCACTGGCCGCTTATTTAGGCCAACAACCGCGCCGAGCTAATCTGCATGCACTGACCGCTTGGCCGCGCAGCTGAGACGAGTCAGTCCTTGCGGCTCTGAAAGTGAAGAGATTAGCTTGTCGCTCGTAGGCTGGAGATTTCTTTATTGCTGTTCGCCCGCCTTTAGTCTGTGTACGAGCGAGACCACACGTACGCGGAGGCATCCCGTCGCGTAGTTTGACTGCAACGGCGCTCGTATGCCGGGCAAGGCGCGTCCACGCGCTTCGGAGACGGAACCTAGTTGGGTCTCGTGGCAATAGCAGCTAGTACTAATTAATAGTAATATTAGTACGGTAGTGGTAGTAGCAAGTAGCTGCAGTAGCGGCAGCACCAGTAGTAGTACTTGTCGCCGTTGTTGTTACTGCTGTTGCTGTTGATGTTTAAATGTCAAGTCCTGCAAACTATTTAGGACATGAACAAAAACCAGACACGGGGTTCGGGAGGATAGCGTCCGCATGGCACTTGTTGGCATCATGAAAGCAGTACTGACACGAAATTGCGAAGTCAAAATACTTTGCGAGATAGATTTCTGTGGACACACACACATCTGCAGAATATCGATAGGGAATGTAGCTTGAGACGTATTTAAGTTCAGTTTTCAAGTACATGCGCGCTTTCAGCCTCAATACGTAGCCGCCGCGACATCGGCATCAACGAGCGATGTCTTGACTGTGTTACAATATTCGCTGTAGACGGCAAAGTAGAGAGCTAAGCGGACAGCGGGCCATCTTAAGTCTTGTTCCAATTCTGACGAAGCCATTAGAAAAGATGTTTCACGAAAAAAGCATCGATATCAGAAGCGATGCAGTCTAAATTGCTGGCGGGTTAACAGGACGCTTCGAAATTATAGGCTTGTCGAATGCCAATTTTTTGGTTCGAAGTGAAGTCGAAGCGAATAGTAACTAGTGTCGAATAAATTCGTAGCAAATAGTTCGAATGGTTGTGAGATTTGCTTAAAACCTTGACGTGAGAGCCAGATGTTGGCAAAAATGAAGCCTGCTTCTTTGCTTGCAAAAAAGGAAGCAGGTTCCTCTCTGGGCTCAGTTTGTTTTCAAAGTTCAATTGTTCAGATATTTTTATGCAAAAATGCCAATTCAAGATTCCTTGCAACTGCAGCTGCACAAAAAGATTGTTTAAGGTACGTTGTTCGCTGTTATGTTTCCGTCTGAAGTAAAAGTTTGTGGTAGTTGAAGTCGCAAGAGCGTTTCACGATCGCCCATGGTGCGTCGTCGCGATGCTGGGAAGGGTGACCTTGACTGCGCAACAGCGGTAGTTTATGCTGTGGTGCGCAAATACAGCTTGATGTTTTTGGTCTACGCGCGAGCTTAACGCATTGTGTTCTGCAAGCGCATAGATGAAATAATGTTAGAACTTTTAACAATAAAATCGGGATGCGGTTTATATGCGAATTTCAACTTGAGGTGCAGCTTCACGGCAGCGCCGAGTCCCCCTCGAGGTGTGGTTTCACTAGTTACAATGCCGTGAACTTAGGGCAATGCCGTGCGACTTAGGGCAGAGTTCTCCACCATCAGCATCACCGCAGAGGCGGGGAACCGAGCCGCTAGCCGAAGATAAGACGTGGATGAATCGTGCATCCGCGAATGGAGATTGATTTTACGAAGATTCGACCGTTGGATGCTGTTGTGGTTGCTGTGGCCTCAACAGTCTGCGGGTTATAATACGCTCGCATTCTTTTTTTTCTTTCCGAGGTGGTGTAAGGGGGGGGGGGGGGCTTATAAGCGGGAAAAGATGCATATTCCAGGGCCGGAGTAGATTATAGGCTAAGGGGGCTGCAGCCCCGGGCCCCTGTATACCATGCACTCTGAAAAAGAAGGTCGTCATAAGAGCTAACTAAATGCGAACGCGTTACTTGTCACACAAAACACCACCTTCTTAGTAAATGAAGGTAGTAAAGTGATATATAGGACTAGTCACTACCTGCTGAAGCTAGTAAATAACCCTAACATGGTGCTCATTGTATGTTAGTGATCGCTTAATGTGATACTCACTTCGTACAATTATTAACACAAATGAAATATACTCAGCAACAATACAGTGGGGCCTATTCGATTTATAAGTGCGGCTTGCATTGTCATATTAAGTCGATGGTAGTGTAAAAACATAAGCTAAAATAATATATATAAGAAATGAGAGAACCTTATACTTTAGCTATATAAAGCATGCTTTATTGTTGCACCTATTGCTTAGCAGGGACATGACGGCACAATGACACTGGGTAATTATGCTATCAAGCGGCAATAAACAAGAACACGCACAGGGAACAACGACAAAGGCACTACGCGACACGTACTGCAAGAGCAAATTCAAGAGCTCTAGTATAGAGAAGCACATGCTGCGCCCGTGAGCACCCGTGAGCACCCTTGAGCATTAGCTATTTGGGTAAATAATGAAAGTGTTGTACCCAAATTCCTATAGCCCACTGTCTGCATAATGTATGCTACGACGTTGCACATAATTGTTAATCCAACGCAATCAATGCTACCACAGTTCATCCAAATATTGTGTAAAACTGTCACATTCACAGCTAAGGCCAGGCGAGGGAGTAGTGGCTTCGTAGTTGCTTAGTGAAAACTACTGGCTAGTAACGTCACCAGGCTACAAAATTTTTTAGCCCTTGGTCAGTACAGAACTGGTATGAAGGTAATAAAGTACACAGTAAAATAGCAAAAGCCTGTATTTGCTAGCTATTCAGTACCTTTATTTCTAATAGTGCATAGGTCCCAACGAAAAAGCTTCCGGATGGGCCCCTCACGAATTTTAGAGGGCCCCTTATTAGGGCATTGTCGGAAGCCCCTCCCGAATTTTAGAAGCCCCCTCATTAAGGCACCGTGGGAAATTTCGTTTATACACTAGAAGTTCTAACACGCCTTCAAGGCAGCGTTCCCCCCATCACAATAATTCATAAAATGAGTTTAGTAGTAGTAGTCGAACTAGATTCTCTGATTAGAAAAAGGCGAAGAAAAGGTTAAGCGCACACTAAGCGCTCACCACCGTAAGTTAGGTGTTACCAAACATACAGTTAGGTATGACTAGGCCATGCAACCGTCGTTGAGACAAGTGACAAAGATTCTGTTAAAGAACTGGTCGCTTAAAGAATGTATTTCAATCAAGTGCTGAAGCGCTCCGTGGCTCTTGCCAGACTGCTGGCTGTCGAGGTTCAGCATTTAGGGATCGCAAGGGGAATTTAGGGCCCCCTAGAAATGATAATAGTTTTGTGGCATTTTATAGAGGTGGTCGCCGAGTTTGGCCCTTTTCTACGTGACCACATCATTCACCATGGCAACAAGCGCAAAGGTTATCCATTATATCTTTTTTAGACGACCTGCGACGAGTTTGTTGACACGGTGGCAGATACTGCAAGGAGGCAGATTCTTGAATAGCTGCGAGAAGTCAGACATTGCTCCCTCGTTGTCGATTACACGCCAGGAATCTCTAGTGTCGACCAGCTTTCTGGTATCCAGTGTCTACATATACAGGCGGCATGATGACGTTCGCGAAAAATTCATTGGTTTCATACCAATGAAACGAACACTGATGAACATCCGGCAACCACCGTTGGTTCTGTTCTTCAGAATAACGAAATTTCAATCAACTGCCGAGACCAGTCCTACGACAATGGCAGCAGCGTGGAAGAGAAATAAACATACTTACAGGCGAACACAAAGGAGGAGAATGCATTGACTATCTAAGTACCATGCTGCAGTCGTTCTAGGAGTACGTGTCGCGTAGTACCTTCGTAGTTGTTCTCTGTGCGTGTTCTTGTTTATCGTCGCTTTATGACATTATTACAAGGAGTGAATGCACCGTAATGTCCCCGCTAAGCATTATGTGCAACAATAAATCATGCTTAAATTTAGTTGGTGCTTGGAGTGTATCTTGTTTTATAGAGACAGCAAATATTTTCTAAGTCTCAGGAAAACAGTAATTCTAGGCATTTTCCATAATGTCTTCATTGCCCTTTGAATTTATTTGAGTATTCCAGTTGGAGACTATCAGACCGAACGGTCATTGTCAAAGCTTCTCTTGATTAAGAATTTCCTGCTTTCCACCCTCGGCTAGAGAAAGTTGAAATACCTAACCCCTATGTCCATCGAACGGGACTTGTTGAATATTTGTTTTCATGAAGCTATACCTGTACATCACAGTTCCCAAGGTTCAAAAGACGCAGGACGCATTTAAATTATGAGAAATTTGTTTATGCTACCCCGTATTGTCATAACTTCATTTTTTGTAATATTATCAAGTGTCACAAGGGCACTTTCTATTGCCGTATTCTCTGCCTGGTGATCTCTGTGAGAAAGTTGTTGAGCGTTTCAGTTGCCTAGTGGATCAGGTCGTAAAGTGGTGTTCTGAATTGCACAAGCTATAAACCGCTGATCCCGTTTTTAAGATTAAGGGTAGACTGGAACATTCGCTTTCTGGTATTTGCGTAGATTGCTAAAATGTTCATGTATAATTAAAGGGCTTGTTTCTGTACCTTTTATCTGCGAAAAAGGACGACAAAAAGAAAGGGGGTGGGATAGATGTTGACAAGCGCTGCCTTCGCCCCGATGTTTTCGCGTCGTTTGTCTCGATTCACACTGTTAAACATGGAACACCTATTAGTCGTTCTCATCCCTTACTGTTATTTCTTTACAGCACTTGGTTCTCTTTTTTTTCTGAGTGATGGCAATGAAGACGTTGGAAGATATGTGACTAACTTCACTGTTTTATGATAGTGACGTGCCCGTTGAACATCAAGCATTAGATAACAGCCTAACAGACTCACAGAAATCATGTCTCAAATCATTTCTCAAGGCATAAATATTCCAAGCGTTATATGAATATGCAAGATGCCCTCGTGTGTATATCCATAGGTCTGAATAACCTCTTATCTGAGAATAAACTTGAAAACAGCAGGCGGAACCTGTAAGTCTACATAAACATTCCGCCTTTCAACCGGTAAGTAGTATGGTCATCATTATCATAACTATCATCGTTATCATTGCTGTCACTGGTGAATCATAATTATCCCCACTGGGGCCCCGAGGTAAATTTAGCTCCGGGCCCCAACATTTTTCACTCCGGCACTGGTATATTCATTCGTTTCGAACACTTCGAAAACTTCCAATACTGAAATTGGAGTCAAAGTAAATATCAAACACGATAATGTTCCATCGAATATTCGCAAATGTTGAACATTCTCCTGAGCCTATTGGTAATTAGATGTGGTAGTTACCTGGTTGCTGAAGAAAACGTATCCATGCCTTCCCATACGCTTAATGTAAGCGACGTTTTGTCTTTCATAAGTTCTCACGCACAAAGAGTTAAAATACAGAGATAATATGCGCTTTTCATGGCTTCCCTTGCTACCGTGAGGCTGCCTCTTCTCGCAGAGGCGTCTTTCAGACGTCTTATTGAACCTTTTCGCGAAGCAGTTTGCTTTAGAGAAACGAGATGGCGCTTTGGGCAGCGCGCCAGACGTTCCCTCAGCGAAATCGCACGAATACGAAACCCCTTTCGTCCGGCTTCTGTTTGGTTAGTTGTCGTAAATCCAACTGGCTTTTCGATAACCCGCTGTGCTCCATTCAAGCTGCAAGATATCGAGCGGTGGAGCGAAGGCGTTTGCAGTAGTTGGTTGCAATAATTGTGACTGGCATTTTAAGAAATGGAATGAACCTGTGTGCCCAAGTTCACGGACTGCTGCTACCATAAGACTGCCTGTGATGTCGGCTCTTCGCAATGCGCGGCTTCTCCCAAGGATAGAATAAGTTCACTCATTCTCTTGGAGGTTGAATTCCTCCAAGAAACGACTTCAACCCCGGCACGTCTGCACAAGTACCGCTGGTCATACGGTGACAAAGGGAGCAGCGCTGCTTCTTGGCATATAGTAAGTTTCTCGCACGTTATATACACACGCTCACCCCAAATCACATGCAAACGTACTCCCACTTCATTGCCAGTTTATCAAGAATAAGTGAACAGGCGCTTATTTGAGTGAATGCGCCGAGCATAAGTGATGGCGAGCACACCGACAGCACACTAACGTTCGAAGCTCAATGTTTCGGAACGGTTCACACAGTAAGCGAGTGACTAGCGATGGTACGTATTTGCTACAACCTATTTCATTGTACAGAATATCTACGTCACGAGTCTTGTGCCCAGTTATAACACATCTATCGCAACCGAGCGCACTCGTGAGTGATCAGACAGAAAATAAACAATCAAATAGTGACCGCGCGGGAAATATTACTAAGTCGTAAATGTCACAAGCGGCTGCTTAAAAGTATTTGCTAATTAAAGGACGAAGGAGCTAAACATAGTCATATGATTCAATTCATCAGCAGAAAATTGGGATAGGTCGGAATACATCGTTAACCCCGCTTTTATTACAAGCGCCGCATAGGCTCACGCCGTTTGGACAAAGTGTAATGAGTTCTGAAAGCGCTTACATGTCCTCTGAAGCTGTAACTAAAGCTTCACATAGTGTGAATATGGTCTATTGTTGAGTAGCCTTTACGGAATCCTGCCTGGTCCTTTGGTTGACTGAAGTCTAAGGTGTTCCTGATTCTATTTGCAAATACCTTAGTAAATACTTTGTAGGCAACGGACATAAGCTGATCGGTCTATAATTTTTCAAGTCTTTGGCGTCCCGTTTCTTATAGATTAGGATTACGTTAGGGTTTTTCCAAGATTCCGGTACGCTCGAAGTCATGAGGCATTGCGTATACAGGGTGGCCAGTTTCTCTAGAACAATCTGCCCACCATCCTTCAACAAATCTGCTGTTACCTGATCCTCCCCAGCTGCCTTCCCCATTTGCATAGCTCCCAAGGCTTTCTTTACTTCTTCCGGCGTTACCTGTGGGATTTCGAATTCCTCTTGACTACTCTATCTTCCATTATCATCGTGGGTGCCACTGGTACTGTATAAATCTCTATAGAACTCCTCATCCGCTTGAACTATCTCATGCATATTAGTAATGATATTGCCGGCTTTGTCTCTTAACGCATACATTTGATATTTGCCAATTCCTAGTTTCTTCTTCAATGCTTTTAGGCTTCCTCCGTTCCTGAGAGCATGTTCAATTCTATCCATATTATACTTCCTCATGTCAGCTGTCTTACGCTTGTTGATTAACTTCGAAAGTTCTGCCAGTTCGAAGTTAATCAACAAGCGTAAGACGTACTCCTTCACAGGCTTTAGAGGCTGAGTGGCGATCCTGAAGTCTTGTTCCCTTGCCCAGCTATTCATTATGATCTTTGTCTTCTGCATATTAATCTTCAATCCTACTCTTACACTCTTTCTGTTTCTTCCAACAACTTACCTGCTATGACGCTTCTAGAAAGCGATTGGCTAGACAATTAGCTAAACGGTGAAATGTTAATCAGTGATTATGAAATCCAAAACAAATAAATTGTTATTTTAACGCCGGTAAGCTCACTTGTTTATCTGGAATGCTACGCTATCAATCGCAGCCATGGCAAAATGTTTCTTAATACAAGTTTCTCGACATACAGTTTCATGAAAACTTTCATTGGTCATAGCATGGGAATTCCTTAAAACAGAGCGTCACTCGAAATAGTGGAATCCTTAACATATTCAGAATGCTGTTGCCAGTAAACTTATAACGGACAGTAATTTTTTGTAGTTGTAATTTGCGCTTGGGGGGGGGGGGAACTATAGTTTGCTTGTATGGGGCATAATTTCAAAGACAAATGTAAAAATTCCTTACTTATCCTGAAATCAGGCAATTCGTTTCATCTATAACTTATCTAAACGACCACGCATCCCTTTAAGCCGGACAACATTGTAGGCATACAATGTATGTATAAATAGAGACTACCTGAAGTAATATTTCTATCCTAAAAGTTCGACCAAGAATTTCTATTGTTGTACGCTAACGCTAAAAGTAACTTAAGACAGACTAACTTTAAAACGATTCAAACCAAGACAACTGCGGAGTGCAATTGATGAAGCGGCACATCCCAAACCTCCTAAATCATCACCCTCTATAACTCACCATAATGGAACTATCATGATCACTCTTATTTCGATCAATTAGTAGAGGTGAACTATCATGTTCGCTTCCTGTTTTTAGGAAGCACTCAAGATCCTTCTTTCGTGACTGCTCCTTGGCTCAATTTTGTTGCTGTTAGAGCTGCACGTAATAAAAGTTCGCATTCGCTTCTTACGTGTAGAACCAAATCTATTACACTAGCCCTAAAATGCTAGTACGTATGCGTCCATTTCATTCATTGTGGTATCCACCTTACGTCCTTTCGTTTTGTCATAAATAGATATTTTGTATTTTGACACCATGAATTACCCCTTAGTTTCCTTGATCCCCTTGTGAAACCTAATGTTTCATGCATATTTATTGTATCAACTTCCTGTAACGTATACATCTCAGTATAAAACTTATGTTGTTTGTATGTTGAAACTTTAACTCTGTAATGATTCTCCCTTACCGATATTCTGTTACTTTGCCTCTGCCTGTGCACAAATGGTGCATGGTGCTAGAGGCCTAGACAGGTGTCTGACATCCTCACCTTTGGTCTCAGCACCATGACAGTCACGTATTCATGTATTGTGCAATAAACGCGTTGTCACTGTCACTTGAGGCATAAAACACAACATCGTTGAGTCACGGGTTCTTGTTGCAATTTCGCCCACCATGCACTCAACAGGCCAACCACACTGCTGTCACTTCTGCTCGTGCCGGAACCGGTACTACGGCGCTGGGCTGCTATGCACGATGCGCTGCCAGTCTGAGCTGCCGCTCGTGAAGACACGCTTCTCATGTGGTGTCTTATTCGTGGTGTTTTTCCCTTGAAAGCATGAAAAAAAGGTTACGCATATCCGTCGCACATGCTGTAATCTATGTGAAGCAAAGCTATCGTGAATCAGGTTTATCAAATGCAACGAATCTGCCAGTTTAACTCCGGTGTTTTCAGTGTAGAGGAAAATTGCACGCGCCCACGTGCTCTCGCGCACCCGCGCCGCGCGATGCGACACGTGGGGCGATCATCTGAAATAGTCAGTTGGCATTGACACGATACAAGTATACGTGCGATTGTGGCTCATTGTTTAGCCCATCGGGCTGCTGTGCCGGGTAACCCAGGTTCGGTGCCACTATCAGGCACGTAACTAAAGCGCGAGACGTTCGGGAGGGTTCGCAAAGGCTCTCTTTAAAAATGCTTTCGCACTCACCTCTGCCCTGTTTCACTGAAATCTTGCAGAAACATTGCCTTTTAATGCTCGGGTATTTCATTGTGACACTTGGTGCTCTTCTCTCTTCCTTCTCTCTCTTCCCTTTCTCTTTTCCCCCAGGGTAGGGTAGCCAACCTAACGCTTGACTAGTTAACATCCTTGTCTTCCTTATATTCCTCTCTCTCTCTCTCTCTTGGCGCTCTTATTTGCCTGATTTTGAAGAAGGGATTACAAATTTGCCTTCGTCTATGGGAAAGACATCTGCTGTCAAAGCGACTTGTGTCGCTGCCTATCGGCAGCTACGCAAAGCAAAGCGGCCGTTCCGGCCGGGTGGCCACGTGGGAGAAAAGCGGTCAGTTTGAAAATGCCCACTCCTGGAAGTGATCGGCCACGTCAAGTATGGCGGCAAGTACCGCCTGCAGAAAATCGTCGCCGCTGGACGATGAAAGGAGCACGATGACAATAATGCGACAACAGCGCGTGTGGCACCTTTGTGCGCAAATGGAGCAAAATAACTAGCGACACGAATTTCGTGCGCCAGCGTGAGCGTCACAGTTTTGTCACGTGACCAGCTCGGTTTTCGAAGCCTCACATGAAGGTACCTCTCTCTCTGATCTGTGTAGTGGGCACTTGAAACAAAGGACTCTATATAGTTACGCGTCGCACGCTGAAGCGAGCGAGGTTCCGTGACCTAATTACCAGGTCGTTAGCTGCTTATTACAGCAGAAAGGACAAGATTCGAAATATTTTCAGTGCTCATTTAATGTGTCACGTGACAACAAATGCGATGACAAGTAGGAAGCTGTAATTTCAGGCGATGCGCTGACTCGAATCAATAGTCACGCCATAGAAGCACGCCGAACTAGCGCATCTTCCTCCAACCACGGCACACCGACGTTTTCCAATGACAACTTAATAGATGACCTTAAGGATGTTCACGCTTTGTCGAACTCGAAAGCTCTGTGTTGCTGTATACGGGAGGGAACCTATTACCACAAAGGCGAAAAGCAAAAGCCATTAATTTACATGCAAACGAGCATAAGCAGCAAGAAAAAAAAAAAACAATAATGGGCATGCTGTTTACTAAGGCAGAGAATAAGCTGAGTACATTTCTTTATTATATAGGAAGTCAAGTACATTTAAACGGGTGCGAAAGTATTCTATTGTGTCATCTGTGTTTACACAGTACACAACACTATTATATTTTTCGACACACCTTCAGTTTTAGTTTTATTCCAAGAACTAACTTCAGCGGAATAATAGAAATAGAACAGCGTACTGAGTAAGCGGAAGCGTTCCGTAAAAAAAATGTAACCAGGCGAGTGAAGACGCATGTGCGCTACCGCAGAAAAGGGGACGCTATAATATTGCAAAGCTTTATAAATCGCTTATTCAAAGATAACGTACCACCTTCTACGCAAGAAGCTCCGGGCGAGTTGTTGCTTTAGGGTAGGCACAGTGTTGCTATACTTACTCTTAGTACATCAAGCCGCTTGGAACTACTGGAAGGTATACTGTGTATTCTTGGTTAGAATACGTGTGCGACGCCATTAACTTTTATAACCACTCTCTGTCGCCACGCTGGCTAAAGAAAACATTTTACTGGGCGTTTTCCAAAATGCGGGTTTAAATGAATAATAAACGCATTACATTTATAGATCTTGATATATGGTAACTCTGTTAAAGCGTTAGTGTTCCTCACAGGCTCACTTCATCGTCTGCCGACATAAGCGTTGTTCAACACCTGCTATTTTTAATCGGGCGACTGTTTTCAGGGTCATCTGTGTAACTGTTGTTCTTTCACCTAAAGGTATCATCACAATTAAAATATTCAAATCATGGCAGCTGGTTAGTTACTCAAGTTTTGCTTCGGAAACCTTAAAGAAGTTCGTAAGTGGAATACAGATATCACAAAAGCGAAAAGGTTACGCCGATTCAACGCTTACATTAACAACAGTGGGAAGCGAAGCTTTGTTGAGCTTTAATGAAAATGCTATGAAACTGTTCGTCTTCTCCAATGCGTATAGCAGCACAGTGAGTAGTACGAGCCTACCATTCTAATCAGCAAGGCATGGAAACTCTTACCACGTGACCTAAGTCATCCACGCTACCGCGAATTACACTGGGATCTGCACACTTTTCGTCACGCCGTTACCACTATCAGACCAGTTTACTGTCGCATAATTTCCAGGACCGGCCCACCTTGCTCGGCGATGAAGTTACCGCGCTGACTTGCGGAACGCAGAGCAAGAACACTGAATTAAACTAATTATGTCCTGAAGGCGTATATTGCTTGCAATAACTTTGTTGGTCACTGTTTATTGTTTGACTGGGGAATTACGTAGAGAACCAATTCGGGCACTTGGACATCTGTACAGCAGTACCGATGTGGCAATTTTTTTAAGCGTTAGCATTAAAGTGGAAATACGTGCATAGTGTATGAAGTGTGGGAAGCCGGTAACGTGATAGCGATATATATATATATATATATATATATATATATATATATATATATATATATATATATATATATATATATATATATTGCAACTGACGATGATCTGCTCTGGACCACCGTCCGGGCAACACGTATGTCAAGGGAGGTCCTGAACAACAGTTTACGTTGTCATTAAAGTCATCGATCCAGGACCTCAAAGAGGTGCGGCGTAATGCTAACGCATTTCTCTCGAATTTACCACTAAATTGCCACTGACCTTCGCCGAATCACCTCTGGCATGTAGCTCAATTCTACTTCTTGGTGCATTACTCTAAGAAGCGGACATTTGCCCATAAAGTCAAAACTAATAATCGACTAATTAACAAAATTTCGCTAGTTACCTTTTGAAGTAATTACCTCACTGCACATATTCCTATTTACGAACGGTAGCCGGCTAGTTCGTAAGTCATATCGACTTGGTTTGAATTGTTACGATGACAGTGATTGATATTTGTATTCCCCAAGTTTACAATGAAATGCTTGGTGTTCCAATAGCTTTTTAGCTTGAAAGCATAAAAAGGCGTCTTGTTAAACAGATTAAGTGAAACAACATTACATTTGTGTGCAAGCTCCACAGCACTTAATGTAGGTATAATATTGCAATGCCTTCCTATGGCATCTTCCTGGTGAACTCGTTAGCTTCAATTCGTATATTGCAGTATGTACGCGAACGAACGCAATTAGTGAAACAGCAAATTAAGGAAATTTTGTTAATTGGACAATTATGCGTTTCAGTTTTCAGATTTCCGCTTGCTCGAGTAATTCAGCTGAGTGAGCAGATATGCGCTATATAAAAGCCACAAACTACAGACGATTTTTAAAATTCTGCTAACATTAAGAAATACGCTTTGCTTAAGCCGATATACAAGTGCTTTCCTGTGAGCGAGCTAGAGTGCTGTGAGCACCTCAGCTCGCCCTCAAGCTGGGACCGGGTCGGGTAAATCCATCTTGGCGGGCCAAGCCGGGCTCGAGCTTCAAGCTACAGACCTGGACCGAGCACAGGCCCGTTCACTGATGTGCCTAGGTTGGACCTTCGAGCACATGCGGACACTCTGCAGAGATGCAGGGCATTCTGTGCAATGCTGAAATGACAGTTTGTAAAAATTGGCTCCTTAATTACCTTAGCAAACAAAAAATAAAAATGGTTCTAATTATTTTCTTCTTCTAATATTCTTGCAAAAAGGGTAAGCAATAACCTTAACAATGTGTAATTATAATTATTTATGTATTTTTGTTTCTCGATAAATAACCTTTGTTCCCATGCAAGCTAAAGTACATGCACTAAAAGCTACCCTTGATAACATCTGACTGTTACCGATTTTACGGTTGTTCTATTGTATCGGTCATGATACAATTATTTCAATGCATTTAGGTCAGTTTGACGCTTTTTATTTCTTGCACGACATTCACAGTTGTCTTACGGCGCTGCAGTACACCTAGGTGGCTTGTAGCTGAAGCCCATTCGCAACGTTTTTCGTCGTCCTTAATTTGATACGTGAGAAACACATTGTCCGGGGCTCGCAGCAGGGTTGGTGTCGCGGCACATTTCCGGCAGCCATTTATTTATTTTCATGCCCAAGTTAAAACATGCTCGTACTAACTTTCAGGTGCTCTTGCACTTAGTGTGATGTAAAGCGTTATCTTTTCTTACTGCACGTAACATTTGTAAGAGCCATTTTTATTCCGAAAGCAATGAGGAAACTAGAGGCCCGTTTGCGTCGTCGCCGCCGTGCTGTCCCGGTATCGAAATGCGTGGCCCTTGCACGCGTTGAGATTTAGAAGGGGTATATTGAGACGGCGGAGTGCACCGAGTTGCGAAAGCGTTGACGCCAAGTCACCCTCACGCATCGTGTATGGGACCAGGCCGGCTGCGGTTGCACCTTGTCACGCACTCGGCAACGAAATGTATCAGCACATCGCGCTCCACTCAATCGGCTCTGCCTGAGCCAAGGCAGCCTTCTGGGTTCCACTGCTGTGGCACGATCGTTGTGCGCGCACAGGTTAGCGTCCCTGCTGAGCAGCTGTGCGCTTACGAGGCCATGGTGCATGCGCTGGTCTCATGCGGAAAGGGCGGTATGGACGTGAGGCCGAATCTAGGGCCAGACAAATGCCGACATTTCACCCACTTTTGCCTCGGGCGCATCTCGTGCCCCAACGAGATTCGACGCGGGTAACGGTGTTGCCGACGTTCACCCTTGCACCGGCGTTGTGACACGCCTTGTGCCAGCGCGTGGTTCCCTCTGTGAGTTGTCTCGTATGCTGCGTTGTGTCATGTCGCGATGTCGCGAGAGCAAGCTCGCGAGGGGCTTGAGGGCAACAACAATTTTTATCGCTTCTGAATGTGCTTCCAATCGAAACTGACTTTTTTTTAGATGTGTAGAGTCATTGCTGTTGGAAACATAAAATGCTCACTAGAGCTTTAAGTAAAACGCCTTGCACCGAGGCTTTTAATCCAACTTTATCTTCTATCGGCCTTTTAATGTATAGCTCTCCATGTGCTCAGTCGGGGATAAAAAAATCATTGTTTTGTGGTCACTGCAGTTTTGTTGTAATACACCACCTAAGCGATGAAAGTTTTAAGCCACGTTCACTGAGTTCTTCCTGTAGGCACTAACCGGGCCCGTTCATACAGTCGCGGACCCGGGCGCGGTCATGCAGGCAAGGACGAGGGGCCGAGTCTGGCGTGGAACCACGGGCACGGGCTGGGAACGTCCTTCAAACGATGGTCTCGGGCCGAGCCCGGACCAAAAATCTCAGTCGTATTGTGTTCTAGTATGAGGTACTGAGCAAGGCATTGTCGGCGGCAGCATCAGCAGCAGGAGCAGCAGCAGCTGCTGCCACGGTCAGCTACGTTCGGGAGGGCTCTCCGAGAGAGCTTCGCTTTGAATAGAATTTGAGTAGAAGTAAACTATCGTGAAGGACATGCAATAAGGCAGAGACACCTAGGAAAGCAACCATCATCCGTGAAGATCATGTATTTATCAGAAAAAATTGGTGCGCTACGGAAGTTCGCACGCCGGCTCCTCCATTTGGCAGGCGAACGCGTCGTTAAAAATACGGAGCCTTCGCAGGGTGTCCGCCTCACAGTTGGCCTCCAAGACGTTGTTCCTTGTGCGGCATCTCTGCAGAAGCGTAGACATTTTGGCTAATTTTACAGCGAAGCTTTTCGTGAAGATAGAAACACTCGAAAACGTTAGGCACCAATTTTCACTTTTATTTATTTATTTATTTATTTTATTTTATTTTATATTATTTAAGGATGCCTTACAGGCCTCTAGAGGCATTGTGTAAGGGAGGGGGGAGTGCACACTAAACGGTTATACAGTAACTAGAACAGATATGTGAATACATAGACAAGAAAATACAGTGTAAGAAATGCGCTAACATGTAGTAATGTGGTGTTAAAAATTGTACAAAAGACAAACCGAATGCTGTTGAACGGGAAAGGTCAGGGAACAAGAAATTTTCACAAAGTGAAATATAACCAATAGAAGTACACAGCGAGCGGGACAATATTTGGCTATAATAAAACAGTATATAATGGGTAGTAGCACAATAATAACGGGAAAGTCAAGAAAAAATAACACGTTAGGTTATGTAGAGTTTAAAAAATGCGTTGCCAGAAGGTGTCGGAATTTTTCCTTCTCACTCTCATAAGCGATGGCGTTAGGAAGATTGTTCCAAAGGCGAATGGCTCTTGGAAGAGCGGAGTAGTTAAATGAATTAGTCTTGCCGTAGATGCGCATGAAATTGAACTGATTGTACAGCGGGTGTGACCTGTAATGAGGAGTTTCAAGAGGCAGGACTGATGGTGCTGTATTATGGACACATTTATGAAATAGTGATAGGAGGGCTATATCACGACGTATGTGCAAGGGCTGTAGTGAGAGGTCGAGTTTAATTTGTGTTATGTTTTTGTTATAGTCATAACAACGTGAAATAAAACGCGCAGCCCTATTCTGGATAGATTCGAGTTTTTCGATCAAGTATTTCTGATGGGGAGACCAGACGGATGCGGTGTATTCATGCTGAGGTTGAACAAATGTTAGGTAAGCTAGTTTACGAATGTCTTTAGTAGAATTTTGCAACTTGCGTCTTATGTACCCTAACGATCTTGAAGCATTGGCACTTCTGGGATGGCATGGCCGTTCTGGATGCGTTACATTTAGCTTGGTCATTCGTGTGTGCTTGATTGGGCTTTTCAGCGAAAGACAAGGAATTCTGGTTTCTCTGCTAAACATAGCATGCCACCCTGGTGGACACAACTTTTCACTACATCCCCAACCTGCTGAAAAATATCTTGTCGGAAGTCGATTGACCGCTTACTGGTCCAGGTGGTTAAATTGTCTGCAAACATGAGTTGATGTAATTCTGGTATGGTTCTGAGTCTTTAGAGAAGTGCCATCATGGGAATGTTGAAAAGTACAGCGCATAACACTACGCCTTTTGGCGTGTCGCGGTTGGGCGGCTGGACTGGTTTGGTGAGTAGGCAGTTGACTTCTATAGGAGCAGTGCGACCTGTGTGAAAAGCCTGAATGTAGTGGTACATGTGCATTCAGAAGTTCATGGTGTTAAAGTTCGCAAGGATGACTACACGATAGACATCAGTAAACGCCACTTTGTAGATTGAAGCCGGGATGGCACTTGTGCTATAAGGGGTGGTGTATGTATTCCTAGTCGCCCTCGTTTAGGTGGAGGGGTTGCAGGAAAAAACGAAACATAGAATCGGGGAATAGATAGCTAGATTCCAGATAGGGCCCAACAGAACTCGAGTCTATGGATACCGCTCATCAGTCAGTCATTTTTCATTTCATTAATCTTTTTTCCTCCTCCTCCTTTTCCCCCTCCAGATATGGCTGAAGGAGGTTGAGAACAACCAGCTCGAACAGCTTCCCCAAACATGACGTAAGGGACGTGGGACAGAGATTGGTAAGGCTCGGTGTCTTGCTTGCCATATGAACAAGAGTGACGTCTCCATGTTCGCGCTCTTTGGTCAAGGGGCTATGTTCCTATTTTCAGTTGAATAGCGTGAGTAGAGCTTCTAAGAAGTAATTATTTAGCTTGCAAAGCAACTTTTCCTTGAGTGTGTCTCTCACTGGAGTTGTATTGTGGGTTAACGTGGGGAGGGCTTATATGAGTTTCGGAAGAGTGAAGGGCTAATCGAATGGTATTTGCTATACCTATGTACCCTTGCGGTGGCGGTAGCGGGTTGAAGTGGGACCTATGCACGTGCCTGCAGCTCTCTGAACATATATGTCAGTTACAGGGTGAACGTGGTTTATTCTTTGTGTGGTGTGCCGACTGACGGTCTTGTTTTGGGTAGGGCCTATAATATAAGTGGCCCAGAATGGCCCACATCTTGTCGGTGCCGAGAGAACCTTGCAATTCATTACAAAAGAGCTACCAGTTCTGCCGCGTCAGGTCAATGGCATACTTCTCCGTTGCACTGGTGATGTTAGCCATTCGGAGCTTGAGACAGCGGTCGCGGTTTTGGCATTTCCACCGTTTGGTAAAGTGTGTCGGGCCTCCCACAAGCGGTGAAGGTGGGTATCGACTGTGGTATTTTCTGTCGCAGTTGGCTGTAACTGGCTGTAAATGTTTAGAACAAGCAGGCTATATTAACGTCGTCTGTTGTGTAGAAGCTCTATAGAAGGATGTGGTCTAAGCGGCATTATGGAGGGTATGGAGTGCCGTCGCTAGGAATTTGATTGTGAGGAGTGCTGCGCGGCAGTGCGTGAAGTGTGTGTGCGCGATATATCCAGAAAATGTCCAGCACTGTTCCTGCCTCTCGTAGTGCTACGACAGCAGGTGGTGAAAGTGTTCTTGAAGATGCACTGTCGGACAGAACAATGTTTGCGAGTGAAGCTGCGAAATTCTGCAGTCAGATTACGAGTGGAGAGTCATGGTCGGACATTCATTTAGGTGTCCGAACATGGCGATCATAGCTAATAAATTCTGCTTGCGTCCTGAAGAGTATTTCACGGCGTGTGTAAGCGTTATGCTTATTGCGCTTTTGGCCCTTGGCCACCTGGCTACCGGAGTACCTGTTTCTCGGCTTCCATTTCGCTGTTGGAGCATGTCCGCTAAAGTGAATACTGAAAAAAAATTAATTAGTGCGTTTTCTGGTTAGCCACTTGAACATTGGGATTTGTGAAGAACCTAACGTAAACTTTTTCAGGTAAGCCACCGCAGCGAGCCCGATTCCGTTATTGGCTCCAAGCAATCTTTCAACAAATTTGTTCGAACGGCAAAAAAAGAAAGCAGCAAAAATGTGCGTAGTATAGCGCTTTACGTTGAGCGTCTCCGTAAATGCAATCGGGCTTCACCTTGAAGCAGGCAGCAACAAACAACTGTCTCGCAGGAGTCATGTGATGATGCATGGGTAAAAACAATGCGGTGCTCGTGTTCGGTATCTCGCTGCCACTGAACACTTTTCGGGTGCACTGATGCGTGAGTAAAGTCTCAAACACGTTGTCTGTCTTCGAATCAGCTGGCGCCAAGCACTCGGGCTTGAGCTGCGAACTGGGCAGCCGGAACCTGCAGAAAACACGTGCGACGAGTCTTTACCTGCGTTTCATTTGGCATCGACTGCTCGCTATCCATGTTCCTCGCTATTGATTCTCTCACACAGATGCATCTTCTGCTAGCCACACGGATTGCTCATCTCATATAAACCTATAGTACCTCCGGGTATTCAGTTCTGAAGTTGGTGTTGGAAAGGACTCCAATCATGCTGTCAAATAACAAAAATAGTAGGTTACCTCTGGATAAAACGTGTTCCTATCATCTGGCCAAGGCTGCCCAGGTTGATCGCGGTAAGGTCGCCATCTCGGTAGAAGGCGAAAACAGCTGCAGCTGGCACAACTACCAGCCCGTCTCCGGATACCACCACGTCGACGTCGGACGGGTCGAAATGCACGTGGGAAATGTTGAGTCTCTGTTTCCTGATCTTCATCACTTCCAAATAGTCTGGTAGGAATTGATCGTGGATAAAATCTGCAGCCGCAACGTAACAGAAGTGATTCGCATGAATAACGCGCGATGAGGACGGACATAAAAGGCACACTTACGAAAAGGGCAATGCAGACTCGACTGCTACATCAAATGAAATTCTAAGGCAGTTGTCCTTTCCTTCTTGCTTTCTCTGGCGCGAAAATCGGAAACCAACGATGTTACTTACCGATGCCGCATAATTAGCTGCTCACAAGCAGCTGCTTGCGTGCATAAATGTGCAAAAGTGACCAGGAAAGCCTATAGGACTGAACGTACAGCGACGATGGTTCCCACCGAGAAGCAGGCGGTGTTGTTCTGGTTCATTACCTAGATAGGCTGCATAGCGCTTGTCCAGCTTGCGCAAGGTGTCCTCTCCTGGCGGAAAACCGACGACCACTTCGGCACGTTTCCTTGAGGCAACAGGTGGGAGCAGCCAGCGGTATGCATCCTTGGCCAAGCACTCAACGATAGCTTGAGCTGCTGTCTCCACGTAGTTCTGTGCTGTCTGGCTGGAGAAGCAAACATGCACAGGCCAGAAGATAAATTAAAGACTTGATTGTCAGCACTCTCTATAGATGATGATAACGAAGGCATGCCATTTAAAACGGGGCACATGGCACAAAGCTCGTTCTTGTAAGCTTCCTGGAACGCTTAAAATTCAAAACATTTTTTTAATATTCTAACCTACATTTTGGACTGCGTAGAGACATGTCAGAGGCGTCGATCTTTCCAGACTGTGAAGGGAAGAAACCAATTAGTTGTACCATGCAAGGATCGCGCACCATTTCCTTTTTCGCGCTTGTCTATAGACCTGCCCTGGTGGCTTAGCGCTTATGGTGTTGTGATGCTAAGCACTACGCCACGGCATAGAATCACGGCCGCGGCGGCCGCATTTTGATGGAGGCGAAATGCAAAAACGTCTGTTTGCGTGCATTGGGATAAAAATCCCCAGGTGGTCAAAATCAATCTGGAGTCCCAAATGCAGCGTGGCTCATAATCAAATGGTGGTTTTGGCACGTAAAGCCCATTTCTTTTTGTCTATAGGCAACATTTGTAACATGCCAGCGACACAATTGTGCAATGCTGAAGCGTGCATTGGGTGCACGTTAAAGAGACCCGAGTGGTAAAACTTAATCCGGATTCCTGCACTGTGGCGTGCCTCGTATTCATATAGTATTAATATAAAAATTTTTAGACTCCCCGTTACGAGATCCAGATCGCCAACATTAAACCACCACCCTCCACCATGGCATACATTGCCGCCGAAAAAGGGCTTGGGAACGTAAGACACGACGTAATAGTTTGACGTAAAGTCTTTCAGTTCTGTTCGCGTAGGGCGCCACTTGCTGAAAGCTCATGTAACCAGGACACGTCCTACACTCGAACCTCGTTATAACACGATTGAAAGGGAAGCAGAAATTACTTCGTTATATACATTTCATTGCTCTGACGACTACCGCCGTTTACTGCAGTGCATACACAACTTTAAACATGCAAATAAGACTACGGCTGCGCGGCCTGCCGAACCGCTACGCGGCCGTTATGCAATCAATTTTTACAAAACAATAGCAATGGCTGTGGCGTGTGCAACACGCGACTTTTTAGCACCTGATTCGAGCAGACTTTACGATAGTGTCCTTATGTTCCCTTGTGATGGTATCTCGCTTCCGCTTTCCACTCGGCTCGCTCGTATTTTCGTGAAACCGGTGAAACAGCGACGCGGTCACCGGGAACAGTTGAGATGCGGAAGAAGTTCGTCGTGCTGGTGCAGCACATGATACACAATACAGTGCGCTGACTACGCACCGCGGGCGGTATTCTCCGGCGACTTCAATTATTTTCGCAGAGAGTTTCACTTTCAATGTCGCGAAACCGTCGAAGTGTACGGCCGATAGAGCTCGTCAGAGCGCCCTATACACGGACGCGTTCGGCCCTTGAAAGCGAAACTATCTGATCCGCCGCTGTCTGGTGGCGCCGCGGCTGCGTTGTCAGTGTTAATCTGTGTCTGCTGCGTGAGCGCGCCGACTTGGCTTGGCCGGCTCGTGCTGGTTTGACACGATCTCAGAGGTCACGCCTGGCTACGCCAGCCAGCGCAGTGCGCCGCAGTCAGAGAAAGAGAAGCGGAGGCACTGGTTTGTTGGCATGACGCGAACTTCGGTGCGGCGCAGCTATAGGCGAGGCCTCCGAGATTGCGACCTCGGATTGTGCGCCTAGCGGCCTAGCTTTTCCAGCTATGTGCCGCAGCGAGAGAGACGTGCGATAAGATAAAAAAAGTGCTGCTTCTGTGCAGCCACCGTGTCGCGCGACTACGCGCGGTGGTTAGAAAGACCAGTGTTGCTCGACGGCGTCTTCGAAGTGGAAATATTGAACTGCCGTACCAAACGACTGCGGAACCCGGGCGGGAAGTGATATGCTCAGTCCGCAACAGCCGGTACTTTTGGTTTCGGAGACGAATCTAGTTCGTTATATCCACGGTCAGAACAAATTTACTTCGTTAAAGCGAGGTTTCAAATCCAAGGATCTCTATTGAGGTAACGAGGTTACAGAGCGAGGCTGAAGTTAGTATTATTGCTTATATATTGGCAACCGTACCTCACAGGCGCGTTACTTTGGTATTGTTGTCTAGAGGAAGGAAATGATTACTTCACTCGGTCACACATAGATCGCGTGCTCGGAGGGCCGCCGTTATCACGCCAAACGTGATGCAGTCGTAGCTAAATTTAACTTTTCGATGGGCGTTAAGAGAGGTAGTATGTTTGCGATCTGAGCTCGAGTGGTCGGGGTTGAGAGGTTTCACTCTGCCACAGCAGGTATAATCTGTTGAACTGAAACCTCTGCTCATCACGAGTTATAAGGCTTAGAATAAGAAGTCTGCAATTCGTTGCAGAAATTTTTCAATTCCTCGGGCATGCGTTCCTGATACAGATTACCTTATTTTTATTACTATGTAATCATATGTAGTATAAAGAAAACGTGTTCCTAGTCGCTCTACTTCTCGAACTTCTCGAAAAGATTTCCGCCAGAGCTAATCGCTAGAAACGAAGAATACCGATGCATTTAACGATTTATAGATGCAACAAGGCATAAATACATAATACAGGTGTCTCGTCTCTTGCCCGCAACACACCTGAACCTTCTAGTTGATTTTGATACCCTGCACAGCAGCGCCTCCTTTGTTTCATACCATATGCTTTGTATATGTGACCTGGAGGATGCAGTACAGAAGCGGATGAGGATGAAAGAAAGGCACAGTGGGCCTAATCGCTGACGCCTACTTACATTATAAACGGAAGCTTTGCCCCTTACCTCCACATTTCGACTCCTTTCCTGCACAATCGGTCAGTACTAGCTATAGTGCGAGGGGGCACAAGATGTAGCACGAATTTCAAACCTACGCGGCCGGGAACCGCACGCTATGCACGTATAAGCACGGACGTGTACTCGAACGCAAACACGCCCTCTGCTTCATGCCATCGTTGTCATTTCTTCTCGTCCTCCATCTCATCGGATTCATTAATCTGTGATCATGCCCTCGTATAGCCAAGCCGTAGTCATCATTCTGCCGTGCTTACTCTGGTGCGGTCATTGCATCGTCTTTTGCTCGTCATCCCTTTGCCGTCGTCACAGCGTCATCACGCAGCCGTAATTATGCAGTTGTGGTCATTTCATAATCGCCACACCTTCGCCGTCATGCGTGCGATCCGCACGTTCGAGCACCACAAGTTTGTTGAGCGAGGCGCTTCCTAATTAAAAAAAAGTTTACAACGTTGTCGTGCCCTGCACGCAGGTGCGTTACCTTCGCAAATATTAATGAAAATTGCACCTGGCTTCGCTTAAATCAATTTCCGCAGCATGGATCCGCATATTCATGAATGTGCCTGCGTGTCTTTATTTTAATTACAACAGTTTACGTCAGCGCTTGCGTCCGCTTTACGCTTGAACGGCCTCGTCCACTCGCGCGATATAATCGCCACCTCCCAGATGACCCACTATCCCAGTTATTTATCGCTTTCTTTGGGCTATCTCTTATTACGAATACCTAACAATTCGGTTTCATAACATTCACTTTGTTTGCTTTTATTTTCTTGCGCGATTTTCTCATAGGAATTTCTTCCCCCAATGTTTCATATTGCATTTTCTGTCCTTCGTCGCGTAAATATCATTTATCTGCTGCGCACTTGCATAAATGGTACCTGCATTCCGTCCCTCCGTGATGTGCAGTAACACTTGTTTTCTGAGCCCTAGATGGGTCCTCAGCTACTTTCTTGTACCTTTCTGTCGGGAGTTCATTCCATAACCGACTGGTACGACTAAAACGTTAATTCATTTACGTTACATCGTACACAGATGCGAAGATGACATCTATGTATATATGCAACAAAGCTCACATCTGTAAAAATTTGTGATCTATGTACTTCGTACATAGATGTCATATATTGTTAAAATGTTTCGCATTTCATAGAGGCAGGTTCTTACCTGGTTGGTAGGGCAATGGCAGCAAATGGCACTCCCAACGCGTGCCTGATCCTGTCTAAGCATCCGAGAAAGAATCCAGTATCTTCGAATCTCTCGGCGATCCAAGGGTCCACGTAGCGCGCCAGTTGGTCCAACACGCTCCATCCGGTCCACAGGTACAGCTTGTCCGAGCTGACCCCACGCCATATAGCCCCCAGCGCGATCGGTATTAGCGGGTCCATGTCTACGGCGGCGTCTCGTGGGTAGGGGGTCTTGGTCGCCACTGATTCGGCGAACGCCTGCCCCTCTATACCGGCGATGACTACGAGGTCCGCATACGTGTGCACAACGAAGGTGCCCTAGAAATCCGAGTGAGAGGCATTGCAAATCAGTTTGTTCTAAAAAAATAGCTTTGACGCCAGGGTCACGTCATCGGTTCCGTAATCGCTATGGAAGACTAGAGATGGGGCCCTTAATTTTTCTGCCAATAAAGAATGGCTTCGCTTTGGAGAATGTTAGATTGATTTGAACATTGACTTCGTCAATTCATGCTGCCTTAGCTCATCTTTTTTTATCGGTTGCCATTTAAATGCAAGTTATAGACCATGCAAAGCGAAATGAATGGGCTTTCGTTTCTACAACGTATAACTTCAACAGGAAGCCCTCAACAATTTTTTTTTTGGCACTGTACCTTGCGAATAATGTCTCCAGCCGCCATGTTCACGGCGCCAGTTGTCAGGGCCGTTAAAACGTTGCTGTGGAGCTCTTGATATTCCGTGAGGAGGTCCTGCGTGACCTGATCGCTGCCGAGGCTGGCCAACTTCGTGAAGTAGGTGTTCGAGTCCTCAGGGCTCAGCTGCTCGTAAGCGTTCGTCCGCTCGCTGAACGAGTCATCCGATTGAACCAATAGGGTGCCAGGAGTTCCTGCGCCCGCGTGCATGCTGAAAGATCTCGCGCGTTCGCGAATGTCCCTTCCAAAGAGATCGCATAACTTCCGCACAGCGCTACGTGTTTGCATGCCTCCTTACATGTCGCATGTAGCCTCTAGCTCGGCCCCCTCGCTTGTAGCGTCGTGACATATAATCAACCAAATTTATGTCTACTCCATGATTTAGACTTCTGCTATCGATCTCCTATTACCTCTGTGTTGCGTCACCTTGCCCTATCCTACACCTTGATATTTCCTGAGTTTTCGCTCATCTAGGCCCTGTAGTACCGAACGTATCGTATGAAGAAGGGGGCCGACAGGTGGAGTAGCACAATGTCAGCCAACGTTTCGATAGGAGGACCTATTTATTTTTTACGAAGAAAGGTCTTCCTATACAAACGCTGGCCAGCCTTTCTGAGGGACCTTTGCCGTGTTCGTATAACCAACCTATCATATGTGATAGGTCAAGTTTAATAGTACCGCAAATTGGTAATTTGGGTGCGGTGAGTGAGCGTTCTTGATATGCTGGAGCAAGTTTCTAGTTGTGAATACATACTTCAGCGAACCAATTAAATATTACATGTTAATTAGGTTCTAACTCACGATAATATTTCGTTGTTCTTGCATTGCACAAGTGTACTCTCAATGGCTACAGACAAATGCGAACAAGCTTTCCTAATTTTTCTTGATGTGGGACTGCGCTTGGGAATGACAAAGTTGATCCCCTGACGTCTTCGGCAGCGTTTCTCTCCCCTTGGCCCATATTCTGTTGCTCTAACAGTCCTCCGATTACCCGCTACACATATTACGCGGCCTGCGTAGCTCCATTTCTCCTTCTAAATCTCAAAACGAATACTGACCAACACTGTTTGCTCGCTAACCCGCACCCCAGTTTCCTCATTTTCCTTTTCTTCCTTTTTTTTGAAGCGCCAACATTACAGGAAAACACGGAAAAGAGAATGCACAATAAAGGGGGGGGGGGGGGTACGAGCGCTCACTTTCAACTTTTATTTTGCAGCGACATATATATGTACAGAAGCCAGGACTGGCTGCTTAGGGCAACCTGGTTCAATCTACCCTTCGAGTAATGCGGCTAGAGCGCAACGATTGCATACTTCTTTATTTAAAGAAAAGGGTGAGGTGCCGGTCATGACTTGTAAAGGCTTTCAGTATGCTTTCCAACCCATTTGTACTATTCTGGAAACTTCCTCGTCGTGACCCGCTTGTATACCTTCCAGCGACTAACAATCAAGTCTGGTTCGCTCTGCACGATATCGAACTTTGCCTCAGTCTTATGAATATTATTCCGCAAACCTGCTCTTACACTTTTGCCGATTAACGTATTCAGTCAATAAATATATGCGCCGTTCGCTTGATTACACATTAGATACTTACAGTAGACTTCAACCTTATTGTAAGCCGAAGTCTCGTTCTTTCTGATCGCACCACGCATAGTCTCATCGATCGCAAAAAGCCATACCGAACTCGCACTGTGCCTAAGGTCTTCTAGAAACCTGTTACGGCTGCCACTTCAGGAGTTATTTAACTAAGCTCCTTTACGATTCTTTGTCTCGTTGGCACATCGGATCACTCTGCCATTTGGCTCGCGCGTACTTACTAGGAATGATGCGGAGGAGTCCCCCCAGCATATAAGTGAAGGACAGATGCACATGTAAGGCCAGCACGTCAGTGGGTCCCGTGGGCACGTCGGCGGGAGGACCTGTCAAGTGGAGCCGCTCTTTTTTTGCAAACTCTTTAAGTGTTTTGACAGCCGACACCGCTGTACTTGAAGAGCGCGAGAGGCAGGAGGCGAACAAGTAGGCAGCCCTGCGGCGAGCGTCCATCTTCTGTGGGGTGTCCTCTTCCAAGAATTTCTTGAACTTGGCCATCAGCTCCTTCACTCGCCATGCGCCAGATAGGAACGAAGAATTGAAGAGGTCAGGGTCGTTCCATTTTATTTGGCTCTAAATATTACAGTTGCTTTCACTTTTCGTTGCAAGTTTGTTATCAGTCCTTTCACTGGTCGGGACCCTTCCTTCTCGTTCACTACATAACGAGGCCTTCCCGAATCCGGCAACGTTTACGCTTTCAGGTAGCATGCATGGGTTTATTAATCAGTTGCCCTCACCCAAATATGCCACGCACACGTGACGCCTGCGGCGGAAAGGACGTTTCACATTCGCAACGAAGGTACCACACCTAAGGTTAGTTCTAGTAGCAAAAACATAAATACCGCAAAAGTGCATGGGAAAACGGCGCCGCGGTAGCCATATTGGTAAGAGCATCGTACGCGTAATGCGAAGACGTGGGTTCGCATCCCACCTGCGGCCAGCTGTTTTTTCATCCACTTTCATTTCCATTAATTTATAACTTCTTTAATTTAATTAGTAAGCAGGATATATATATATATATATATATATATATATATATATATATATATATATATATATATATATATATATATATAATGTGTATGACTGGCCCGTTTGCGAATTCGCCCGCATGTAATGCTTTGGTGTAGTTCATCAGCACACATGTTACCTTTCCATAACATTTACCATGGTTAAGAGACTTAGATGGGCTATTTGATGATTTACCATGGTGTCCTTCCTTCCTCAGTTTCCGCGAGACTTGATATTGGTTGAGTTCAGACTTCTCCCAGAGCAACGGGATAACTTCTTTGTTCGCAAAAAAAAAAACATTAATAAGCTTCTGGATTGCTTACATGCGTAATTTACTACAGACGTCATAATTAGTCCCCTGTTCTTGAAGTTAACCTGTAGATTGTACATAACGCGCCCTTTATTTTCGCTGAACATAAAAAAAAATGCCTTGTTTTGTTCTGCATCGCTGAAACCAATTCGGAACGTGTTATGACGTCTAAAAATAGGGAAAGAAAAACGACGGCTCAGTAATTATTTCCAACGCTTCTACGAGTATATGCTGTTTTTCCTCCTGCCATGCAACAAGTAATCGTGTAGTTCTTATCTATAAACAGCCTGAAAAAAAAATCGTCATAGTCGAAAGTGACACATGCCTATAAACATGTTCAAGCCAGTGTTCTATTGGTATTGAAATGGCTCTGCACAATAGACCAAGGTCATTTTCATGAGGATATATACGCTAAGTAGTGATTACACAGTGAAACTGGACATTTCTACCTGTAAGAGGTCTGATTAGATTTTTGATGGTCATAAGGTACTGAGACTGCAACGCCATGTAGACTATCTGTGAACAGAGATAAATAGATGCAGCATTTGATACTACAACTATTTCATGCCGTAAGGCACACTAGTCTATGAGCGCGGCTGATTATAATACTTTATCCGGACTTCCACCTCGCCCGCAGGTGGTTAAACGTTGCAAGCTGACTCGAATGCGGATATAGCGGTCCCCAAAAACTGGGCATGATGAAAGTTGCACAAGCTGACATTTGTTGCGGCGGGGAACTGCCCAGCACCAGGCGTGTATGGCGAATCCCACGCGTCTTCCGCTACAGGGCGTCCCAAGAAAGCACAAAAACACTCCTCGCCGTCCAAGTAGGGGATGAGTAGTCATGAAACACATTACTTACGTGGTCATTGTAAAGAAAATTTGACATCTGAACTCTTGTTGGACTTTCCAGCGTGCAAACCGAAAGTGGCCGCTTTCGGAAGTGCTTGGAGGAGGGGGGCAAATAACATATTTTGCCCCCACTCTTTCGGCAGTGGGGACAAGTACCCCACTTGTCCTGCCCCCTCTCTTCCGCCCTCACCCGGCAGATACGCCTATGTGGTTTAGTGACAATAGCATCATGCGGATGAACACCAGATCGTGACCATTTGGTCTCGTAGGTCACAACGCGATGTTTTTGTTCACATAACAAACAGCTATCACCTATAGTCCCGCCTTTGTTACAGCGGTGAGGCCTTCGGATTCTATTGTCAGTTTCACGCCAGAAGTATTAACGGTGACAGTTTTTACGTGAGCTGAGATGGGAGGAAACCGCCAGTTTATAACAATAATAGCAGTCGATTCATTATTAGAGTTTGCTCAGGAGGATATCGCGTCGCTGCGCTTTTTGCGCGTTTGCGAAGATTACCATTGTTCGAAGCAAATATAAAAAAAGAGCAGTGTGCATTTTTGCTAGGCATATAGCAAGATTGATACTTCTTTGAATGCCTAGTGTATGGGCAAATCATATGAATGACAAATGCTGGTAGAGTGGATGACGAGAAAAGCTTTCGTTAAATACGTCAATTACGGTCGTAATATATGATCCTGAAACTTGCATGACTCTTGCTATCACTACGTCTCACGCAGTTTATAAACGTGTGCATACACTCTCGGCTGTTTTATTTTCACTTTGTCATCGTTCGCAATCCCTTGAACATTTCACCATCTCGGAATCGCGAGACACTTTACGTTTGCTTTTCACACGCCACTGTTCAATGTAACTTTTGTAACCGGACGACAAACCGGGCTTACAGTTCTTGCTGAAGCTTTTTTGAAGCGTGGTGACAACGGCAAGCAGGGTTTTCTGACTTTCGTTTCGTCATGCTAAATATTCCAGATGTTTCTTTTTGTACGAGATGCCTTAAAGGGACTGTGATATCCGAGGCCTGATATTTTCCCACGTAGGCTGCGTTGCTTGGCGGACATCTGGAAGCATAAAAAATTTGAAGGATAGTTCCGCCAATAAGCTAAATATGATAATTGTTTTAACTACTAGCTTGATGCCTCCGTCACACGGACACTCATGAGCTCGCTTCCACTACAGAAGCAGAAGGCTTGCTAGAGTAGTTCGACGTCAGGGGAGCTGCGGTCGCGTCAGACGATCATTAGCTAGTTTTTCATACAAGCCGCAAGGGGACATTAGGCGCTGTTGGGTTTCCACACGTGCACTAAAACGCCAGCTCTAAATGCTTAGAAATCTGCTGTACCTAAATTTATTTCTGTTGAAAGTTATCATAAAGGTGTTATTCGAAAACGGTACTGCTTCTGTAAATAATAAAATGCACTCAATAAACACAGCATCGCCTGGAGCAATGCTGGTAATGTTGTTGTCCCCTGTGTTTCTGAGTGCGGTGGGCCGCGGCTACTGATATTTCGCTGTTATTCCTGAATAATCGTGCCCTGACCACCACAATTTTCCCCCGCCCGCTTCAAGCGCAATTAGGAAGCACGCTGGGGCACTACCATTACGGGATACGCAACGTAGCGCAGGAGAATGTGCGGCGTCTGCGGGTATACAACCGTGGGGCGCTCTTAGTCGAGAGCATAGTCGAGCAGCAAGCATAAATGTGACCAAGCATTGCTTTAACTCTCCTGTAATGCATTCAAGAGGATTACACTTGCAAGCAATGGTAAATTTATGACAAACGAAAATTATCATTTCCGTTCTATGTCAAGCACTACGGGAACTAGCGTACCCCCTTTCAGACGCCAAGGGGGATCGCCGAATTCCTCTCACCAAAAACTCCAACAAACTCCAACAGCGGAAAGGAGACCGGGTGACACCGAGGGCATTTCGCTCGTGATAAACACGAAGGAGTTAAACGGAGTTTACGGGTGCCCCTGTGGCATGGCTATTAGGGCACATGTAAATGCACACGTAACTTAATGGCTTCAGAAGTTGGTTAATTAATCTTGGCTAATTACGCAAATAGAAAGAATACAAGATTAATAGTGTGACCTACTCCATACAATAATGAGCAACATGCACTTGATCGCGTCGTCTTATAGTGTATCGGCATATTTTTAAAGTGTGCCTAAAGTTTGCTGGCACACCCTCTGCAGTGGCGCCTGGAGCATCACCACAGTTTACGAGCTGTTTACCTTTAGGCTTAATAGTAGTAACTCCATTAATAACTGCAGAGTCTAACATGCTCATCGTGAACGATTCACAATGCGTGCGCAACGTAATCACTGGCCGTAAATATAGAAAAAAAGGCCCATCTTGAGAGGAAATAGTGCGCATCAGGCAATAGCCTCCGCAGTTTCCCGAGAGCTGTACTCTCTGTTTAATGGTTGTGCGCTACAGTGTACTTTGTTTGACGAGCCCGCCGTTATAAACACGGCTAGGCCATGAATTGAAAAGCAAAGGGGGAAAAGCAAAGGAGAAAGGGAGACTAACAGTGCAGGGTGACCTCAAGCAGCTCGCTCTAAATGTCCGTCGTGCAGGGGTTTGTGAACAACAGTAGTCAGCTACCAACCGTGAGTGCACTGCTGCGTATTAGGTTGAGCACGTTGTCGGCGAGCTGGCGGCGTCCACACACGTACTCTTGGAAGTTGTCGCAGGGCGGCACCACGGGGTTGATTGAGTCGAGCAGCTCCTTGGCCGTCCTAACACACGCCGCTGTGTAGCAGACGCTGTGGTTGGATTGCTCAGGAAACGACTCCTGAGTTGCACGAGCCGCAGCAGCGTCTGATGAAGTCTGTGCCTGAGCCACAGGAGCGGCTGATGAAGTCTGCGAAGTTGCGGTGAGTGTCAGCGGAAGCGAGAAAGTAATGTGATTGCCAAGCATGGTTAAAAGGAAAAAAACTCAGTGTCCTTCCACTCTGTGAAGAAGGATGACCAGTGAAGCTGTGAATGTGGGCCCATTAATGGCGAACTGCAGCTGCGCCGCGGGTCAGGCCGGTAATGCACAATCTTCAGGATTGGCCCAAGTATGGGGAGTGCTTAAAGCCTGCTTCACCTCCACCGCGGATCGGCACGGTATCGCACGTGCATCTGTCTTCGGGATCTGCCCACGTTTGGTGAGTGCTTAACGCCTCGTCCACCTCCGCACGATATTGCACATCTATCTTCGGCATGAGCCCATGTATGGTGAGTGCTTAACGCCTGCTTCACCTCCGCCGCGGGTCGGCACGGTATCGCAAGTCTATATCTTCGGGATGTGCCCATGTATGTAAATTGTTGGTCTACACGCGGACGCGATTCGACAGATCCTTGCCATAGACAGCTTCGACGTAAAATTGACATCCACTGAATCTGTAGCATGAGGCTACAAAAGAATCTCTTGCGGGTTTTTCAGGAAAGAAGCCTCGCAGTTGAAGAAAAACTTCAGAGCTATTCCACTCTGTGAAAGTGGATAACCAGCGGAGGTGCATATATGCTGATAAATATATTGATAATAAATATGTTGATTGAAAATAAGACGCATACCAGAATGCATTTCGTTCTTTCACGATTTTTTTTTGTTGTTTTAATAAATTGCGTACTCAATTACTTTTTAATTTCTAACCTTCTCTTGATGACTTCTTACGTTTTATTATTTGGCAGCCAAGGTGACTGTCGCTTTATGATCGCCATGATATACGGCCAGTGGCTCTGCGGCGACACTGGAAAGGTTCTTGGCCAATATGAGGTCTGTAAACGACCGATGACCCGTCGTAACCACTCTTGCTTGTGCAATATTGAATCCCGACCCCTTCCAAGAGTAATGCCGCGAACCACTTTCCTCCTTGCCGAGACACGTCTATGTTGAAATCATCCACAATTACTATGGGAGTGGAGTCGGTAGGGGTGATCCAACGAAAGGTGCATGCATTTTGCGTTTGAGACATAATCTTCGTCCGTATTAAGTACCGCCCGCCGTCGCCGCGCACATTCCCGCTTCTGTTCACGACGGTGTCCTTCGTAAGCGCGCTGTTCTCCCGCAGTCCTCACCGCACGCGGCCTACCCATTGCACGGGCGGAAGGGTACGGAGATAAGGTTACGTGGTTTGCATATAGAGCCCCTGACGTCAAACCGCAATCCATACTAAACAGTGTCTATTGCGGTTTTACTTTCTTTATTATGATATGTTTTTATCACAACACGTTTTGACGCTTCTCGGTATTAAACGAAGCTGGGGCATACCCGGTTATACGCTTTTGTTTTATGCTTTAGCTCTTTTAGCTCTGGGGTAGCCGCCATCTTTTTTCCCGCGCACACAAACCACCAGAACCTAGCGTATGACAGCTCCGCTGCAAAATTCGTCCTAGTCAGGGAGCAGTATGAACTTCAGAAATCTCGAACCAGGATGAAATTATTCTTCAAATGCGAGGCTTCCTTTCTGAGAAACAAGTGTCGGCTTCATTTGTGGCTTAGTGCTACAATTAGCGTAAATGTCACTTTTTCCCCTTTCGTGCACTTTCCTCTACCTTGCGGGCTTTGGAAGAACTTATTTCCCATATTCAATGTCCCAGCACCTCGAGTTATCATTTCATTCGCCCGCGCTGTGCTATCTTCTATCCTCCTGGTTAGCTCAGATGCTACAGTGACCACTCGAGAAAGGCCTTGGGACCCAGGTTCGTATCCCGGGACAGGACTATTTTTTTTCAACTCCAAGGCTTCCTTTCTGAGAAACCCCTATGGCTTTCCTCCCTGTTCATAGCCAGAGTTCCGTTAGAATTGAGCCTTATTATGACAGTAAGGCCTCTTCCGTCAGGCACGGGGTGAGGGACACTGCCCATTTTGATCGGGGTCACTCTTTACTGGTCACCGCTCACTCAAAACGTTGCAGGTGGGCGTGTAAATCATCCCGTGCCTTGTTAAAGGCGGGGTTAGCTTATGTGGGGTGAATATTTGGGGAAATGGCTGCGTAGCTGTATGTTCCACCATTGTACCAGTATATGTGCTTTGTACGTCTGCAGCCTCTTTCTGGTAGTAGGTCTTGAGCAATAGCACTTCCTCTTCCGCTTCTAATTTCAGGTAGTCTTGTTCTGCTTTTGCTTTCGGGTATTCGAGGATCTGGACGCGGCCACCCCGGTCTCTCGCGACCTAAGCGTCTACCTAGACCTTTACTTCAGTTCTAGAAAGTCCTCCATTCAATCTCTCTTGTTCCTATCTGCACGTCTGAGCCTTGGCATGATGCAACAGAGCCGAATCCCGGCAGGCTCGCCAACATTTGGGGTCGTTATGATGTGGGCCCGAATCTCACTCACATATGCAGTCTCGATGAACAAAGAAACAGTTTCTACAGCGGCAAGTGGAAACTGGGTGAATATCTGGCACGTTAATGAGACTTCAAAAATAAATAAAGTAAGTAAAGTCTTCGAAGAAGTTATCGCCTTGCAGGCTTCGTCAGCACATAAGCCCTACGGAGGCGCGACGCCGTCACACACCCAAGGCTCATCGAGCCGCGCTGATTTCAGTACTACACCAGCAGTTATTGAAAGCCTGTGGAGGGGCCCGACACTGAGAAGGGACGTTGTTCTGTCGGCCACAGGAACAGACCGGCACCCGCGAAGCTCGGCTGGGGCCAGAACAAGCCGGCGCCGATGTCTCGCGTGGATAGGCACATGCCATGCTGTTCTTCAGCTTCACCAGGAACACAGGCACGAGTGTACTTTCATTACTGTACAGTCGCGCACACTCCAACGCGAAGTTAAAACACCGTAAGTTCCTCTCAGAGGCTCAAAGCTGATGGGAGCTCTGACTCGCCTGCGGCCGAGATAAGTAAGAAGCGTTTAGGTGAAAAAGTAACGCAGGCAAGGGTAGTGACAGGATTGACATAGGCATGGGTAATTTTATGAGATAAAAGAAATAACTAGAATGTTAGATTATGATAGGTAGGACGTAAGTAGCTTACAAAAGATAGGTTGCTATTTGTCTCCATCGCGATTTAAAAAGGAATGCAATTACATATGTTCATCAGTAGAGTCGGAAAATATCTCCTAGTCGAGAACAGCATGTGGGTACGTCGATAACGCTCTGAACAAGAATATTAAGCATTTTTTGGCAAATGCCACGGAGGAGACATTTATTTTTCGTTCCATCACTCAGTCTTCTCGAGTCATCGTAAACTAGGAGCGCGTAATCTCTTTACTCACCGGCTCGTGGGCAGAGGAGTACGCCAGCGAAACAGCCAGGAAGCGCAACAGGCCTCCAAAGGTTATGCCGACAAGAAAGGCGACAATGAATCCGCTCCAGCTATTAGCATGTATGTCCTGTCCTGGATCATTCGCGCTGAAAGTCTGAAAAGTGGTTTGCATTTCGTGTTTCAATGTACATTACATCAATTCAAGCGCCGCCATAAAGATCGGCGTCGGCCTTTCGCCCAAGCTGTGCCACACCTACGCCATATTGGATCAGTACGGTTTTAGCATGCGGTTTCTTACAAAAGTTACTAGAGGGAAACCTGGCGCTAGCATTTACGGGATGTCAAACTATGGCTATCCACCTAGCATACAGATCATGGTGCAAGTTGCAGAAGTGTAGGTTGATGGGAGGGTGCGCTAAAATTCGGTCGAATGGCAGCAGAGTTTGGGTACGGGCTAGTTGGTGTTCCATTGTTTCAAACATCGCTTACAGCGCGTACATAGACAGGGACCAAAAGAACGGCGAAGACAAGCGCGGTTGCCGAGTTTTGGTACGGGCTAGTTGGTATTCCATTGTTTCAAACATCACTTACAGCGCGTACATAGACAGGGAACTAAAAGAACGATGAAGACAAGCGCTGAGCAGAGTTTGGGTACGGGCTAGTTGGTATTCCATTGTTTCAAACATCACTTACAGCGCGTACATAGACAGGGAACTAAAAGAACGATGAAGACAAGCGCTGTAGCAGAGTTTGGGTACGGGCTTTTTTCGCTTTGATTTCGTGCCACTCGCTTATATTCTAGGCGTGATCGAGACAAAGCTACACAATCGCATACATGGTGAGGAAGTGCTTGTCTTCATCGTTCTGTTGGACCCTGCCTATGTACGCGCTGTAAGTTGTGTTTGAAACGAGCGGGCGGAACGGCGCGAGCAGTTCATGCATTCGGGTGAGGTGTGAAACAACGAAAGATACTGTGACGGCGTGGAGTGTCGCCCGGAACAGCTTGCCGTCCCGTTCTGCTGCGCTGATCTTGCGGTTATATTTGCGGTCACTGCATTAAAAGAGTATTTATTCTTGAATATGTGCACGTGCTTCGCCCTCCAAGTAACTCTCTCTGCGGTTTTCTTTTTTCCCTATGAGAGGGTCTCTCAGCCTTCACAGCGATCTACATGTAGGATATTTCCTGCATGTACTTCCACTCTATGAGAGTTGCCTTTTATAGGAACTACAGACAGATTAGATGCTTCAATTAATATTCCTGCTTAATATTTCAACATCCTTGTATCAGCCTTGCGTGTATACCTCTGTATGTATAGCTGTTCTTCGGCTGTGTTAAATTATGCGAAGAGTGTTTTATTCTAGCAGAATTAATTGTTGGGCATGTTATTGCATTGCTGAATACGAAAATTTGCCCAAAAGAAAGAAACTTCACATGAGAGGGAACGGCAAAGCTTTTCTTTAACGTTTCTTCCCATGTGAGTTGTCTTTTGCTTTGTGCTAATTTTTCACGTCAGCAATGTTTTATTTGCTCTGTAATATTGGCTTCTCACGCACTTTCTTGCTTATAACGCTTAACCCATCATGGGCGAACATTGCCTGCGAGTCCTGTGCTTCAACGGCCCAAGGTGTAAAACATTTCAAACATTTAAATAGACAAAGTTGTTTAACATTACGCTGCTTGCCAATGTTTACACCAGCAGCAAAGTAGAATGCGCTTGGTTGCAGCTATATTAGCTCTGTGTTTGTCTGGTTGCGCTCTGCGCCACCAGGTGGCTGCACCGTGCAGGCCACTCACGTTTTCACCATCGCTCACCCGGCAATACGCCTGCGCTTCGTGGAATACGGGACACGCTGAAACTCTCTAATGCCTGCCATATACGCAGCAACCAATTTTTATTTTTCTGTAAAGTTCCTTCTCATCATCAATTATTAATCTACAAGTTCCAAATAATGATGCCAGAAGCTTGCTGAACAAGCTTACTGCATTTTTTTGCGTTCATTTTGTGTCATTCGCTCATATTATAGGCGTGGCCGAGACATAGCTACGCAGTCGCATACATGGTGAGGAAGAAGCAACCGCTGGTTTTAGCTTGGTAAGATTTGACACGAAACACTGCCGAGAAGGCGATGCAGCATCTCTCATGAAATTCAAATATTCTATGCTCGAAAATTGAGCCGAACTGGAATCCGCTCGCTGCAAGGTTTACCTTAAAACAAATCGGTGACAGTCAATGTATTGAATCTTCCTGAAGGTTAGCCTCTAGATGTCTTATCTAATCTTATTACGTTCTTGCATGAGCGCATGATCCTCTCTAAAGGCATACTGCTCATGGGAGATTTGAATGCTCCCAAAATGAGTTCAGTGTGATCTTTTTCACACACACACACACACACACACACACTATCATCATCATCATCATCATCAGCCTGGTTACGCCCACTGCAGGGCAAAGGCCTCTCCCATACTTCTCCAACAACCCCGGTCATGTACTAATTGTGGCCATGCCGTCCCTGCAAACTTCTTAATCTCATCCGCCCACCTAACTTTCTGCCGCCCCCTGCTACGCTTCCCTTCCCTTGGGATCCAGTCCGTAACCCTTAATGACCATCGGTTATCTTCCCTCCTCATTACATGTCCTGCCCATGCCCATTTCTTTTTCTTGATTTCAACTAAGATGTCATTAACTCGCGTTTGTTCCCTCACCCAATCTGCTCTTTTCTTATCCCTTAACGTTACACCTATCATTCTTCTTTCCATAGCTCGTTGTGTCGTCCTCAATTTGTGTCGTCCACACACACTATATATATATATATATACATATATATATATATATATATATACCCGCCGTTGTTGCTCAGTGGCTATGGTGCTGGACTGCTGAGCACGACGTCGCGGGATCGAATCCCGGCCATGGCGGCCGCATTTCGATGGGGGCGAAATGCGAAAACACCCGTGTGCTTAGATTTAGGTGCACGTTAAAGAACCCCGGGTGGTCAAAATTTCCGGAGTCCTCCACTACGGCGTGCCTCATAATCAGAAAGTGGTTTTGGCACGTAAAACCTCAAATATTATTATATATAAATATATATATATATATTTACACGTGTACTTATCTTTATCTAGCGACCACGTTTCGCCGCCTAACAAATGTTATCGCACAGCGCAGGACGCGCCTGCATGTAAAAGAAGTTTCTGGAATGGTATCGATCGTTCCGTCCACTGTCTTTCACCGCAACTTGTGTCATCTGATTGCATGTATGCGCGACGCGAATAGTGTAGAACTTTGTGGAAGACACGCGGGTCCCAGCGGTTAATCTGGAACATTCGATGACTGATCTATAAAAGCCGACGCGCTTGACCCGCCGATCAGATTTTCGACGATCGCCGACCGTGTTCGCCGCTATCATTGTGCTATAAGTGTAGCCTGTTTTTGTGGGCACAGGTTCGCGCAATAGAAGTCGTTTTGTCTTTCACAGTATTGCTACTGTGTTCTTCAACGTCACCACCACGTGACAATATATATATATATATATATATATATATATATATATATATATATATATGAGACCTATTCATCAATCACATGATGAACCATGAGAACCTGAAAAATTATTTGAATTTGCACTTATTTCTTGCGACTACATAAAATTTCCAGATTATGGAGAGACAAGAGGCAATGAGTGCCTCAGAGGGGTCCCGAATCCCGCCCAGTGGCAACAGTACAGCGCGTATAAAAAAGCAGATTTGCTATAAACAATCTTAATAACTAAACAAAGAACTGTACTTGATGTTCAAGTCTACAGCTTAAGTATATCGCTAGTTTGCTTGACAGTACTGTCGAAGTTGTACGCAACGAAGCACAATCAATATAGATTACTTCCAATATTCACAAGAATGAAAAAGAGCAGCTGTTCTTGCTCCTGCCATGCAACAAGTAAAAGTGTAGCTATTATTTAGAAATAGCCTGACAATGAAAATGACTAAGTCAGAAATGACCCATGCCTTTAGAAAATATTCAAGTCAGTGTTTGATTGGTATTGAAATGACTCTGCACGTTTGACCAAGCTCCTTTTCACGAGCATATCTACGATAAGTCGTGATTACACAGTGAAATTCGACAGTTATACCCGTAAGAGGTTTGATTAGATTTTTTATGGTGCTAAGACACTGAGGCTGCAACGTGATGTAAACTAACTCTGGACGGGGATTAAGCAGTCCCTGTATTTGGTAATCCATCGATTTTATGTCGTAAGGCACACCAGTTGTCGGGCGCGGCTGATTTTAATATTTATCAGCACCTCCTCTTCGCCCGCAGGTTAAATATAGCCAGCTGATTGTGTTTTCAAATGCGAATACTGCGGTACCAAAAGACTGGGCATGTTGCAAGTCGAGCAAGCTGCCATTTGTTAGCGCGAGAACTCCGCAGCGCCAGGCGTTCTCCGCAAAGCGACCGTGTATAGTGAATCACACGCGTCATGTGCTACAGCACATCACAACAGGCACAAAAGACAATCCTCGCTGCCCAAGCAGGCCACACGTAGTAAAAAAAGTATTACTTACGTGGTTAGTCTGTTAAGAAAGAACATGTAACTTGAGCTGTAATTTTGCTGGAATTTCCAACGTGCACCAGAAAGCGCTCGCTTTCAAAAGCGCGGCGGGAGGGGGGGGGGGGGCAAATGAATAATTTGCCCCCCTTCCCCCGGTAAATACGTTCTTTCGCTGTCGCTAAGCAATCTTTTTTTGCATGCAATTGATGCGTGATGTCATTCCTATTATTGCAATAGCCGCAACAGAGCTTCAGTAAGTAAAAACGAATAAATAAATATTACATTTTCAGCTCTCATGCGCATAAACATATGCGAACTGCCTTCGGCACCATGAAATGTATGAAAATAAGGAGATATTCCCCGACATGTGTTTGATAGCGCGCTGTTTGATGAGGATACACCGAATTATTGCTAATTTGTGATGGATGTTCTAATGCCGCCGATATTATTGAAAGTAGCTCCACACGGGCACATTATGAACATAACTTGCCAGGAATGCCGACATCTCTCTATCGCGACAGCATCGCGTAATTTGGTTGGGAGTACCAGTCGCCCCTAGAAAATTCGGTAACGACTACCAAAAGCGTGATGCAGCAATAGCAGCCAGAACCTTTGTTCTTTCCCGCAGCATCTACGCACAAATTTTTAGCCTCGTCGTGTGGATAGCACGGATGCAGCACAGCTGTCCTCTACGCTTAGACGTCACTGTTTGGTGCAACTTCCCGTCAGGCGCTTTTGTGCGTGACGGAACACGTTTTAGCGATGATTTAGCAACACCTGTTGAACGTCGATTCGCGGCAAAGGCAGTAGCTTTTCTCGGCGGACCCCACGCAATCAGGGAAGAAGATCATCTACTGAATGTAGCGATGCGCCAGCAAGGTCCAGAATTAGACCACAAGGAGATTAAAAAGGAACACGCACGAAGGATAAGTATAGAGACGGTAAAATTTGTTACGTAAACATGTTGGGTTGTCGCAAGCAGGAAGATTGGCTGGAAATTCAAACGCAGCTGAATGACGAAGCTACTGGAATCTACGCTTTGGTCGAAACCCATATACGACACTTGGAGCACCCACCTGTTGGAAACTTTACACAGGAAGGGTGCAACAGAATGACTAGGTCGAGGAAAGGCGCAGGCGTAGGTAGGCTAATTAGGCGAAGTATGAAGTGGCAGAGAGTAACGAGGCATATAAGGAACATTTATGGGTTAAGGGCACGTGGGCAAAAGGACGTGGCTTGGAGTAGTTTACGTACGGATAGGTAAGGATAGCAGAGATAAAAATAAAGAATTGATTGATTGCTTTAGAAGCGCTATTAATGAACTTAGTAAATCACCCTAGTTGGTATTAGTAGGAGATGTGAGTGTGCACATAGAGGATTTAAACGGATATACTGATTACAACGGTTTTCTAGTGCTCGATCTGTGCGATGCGCAGAACGTTATAGTAGTTAACAGGTAGAATAAGTGTCATGGACAAGTAATGTGGCAATGCGTAAACGGGCCTTACTCTCAGAAGCTGTCTGCCAACGAATACACCAAATGACAATATATGAGCACGAAAAAGATAGCCTGGGTAGTAATCAACAATGTTTAACCTTAAAATTTGGGAGACATACTAATGCAAAGCTAGCACAAATAGCAGCTGAATGCTTAAAATTCAATGGAAAGCAAATGCAGAGGCCGCAATAAACAGTGAATGAAATGTAGGCGCTTCCTACAACAGTCTATAAGGGAATCGTAGACATTATGCAACAGGAGATCAGAGAGGCACGGAAAAAAAATGTATTGGAAAGAGGAAACCACACCACGCAAGTGGTGAAACAGTAAGCAAGCTATGAAGGGGCGCATGCAAGTGTCTGTGATTCTGCATGCAATGTGTGATTAAAATCGGATATTTTGTCAAGGCTGGAACTTGACGAGCGACCTCTGGGCCGGTTGGTTTTGGGAGCCCAAGGTAAAACCACGAATGAGGCAGTGCAGGGGTGACATGGCTTGGGCCTCTATTGAAGTCAGAAAGGCGCAGAGCGAAATCAGTTTCGAAGAAGGACATGGGTGAAAATAAATGAGCGCCTAAAGTGCACAAGCATCCGTGCCTGAAAAGCGTGGGCACAGAATACAGTAAAAGGTCGAGAATGTTGGCGACCAAGTACAATGCAACTGAAAGTGTAAGTAGCAGTCACCAAAAAGAAAGCGAGAGGAAAGGACAGTGAATTGGATGCGAAGAATGGAAACAAGGTAGACCATGGAGATCTACGAGGATGAGAAGAAAGAAGTTAGAGCGGACAACCTGTACGATAGCACGAAGGGAAGTGCTTTGCTATTTGAGGCACGAGCTGTTCGCTTAAGGACACAAACGCACCGGTGCAAATTTTCGCAACAAGGGGAGGCATGCGTCTGCTGCAGCAATACTCCGGAGGAAAGTCGGGGCATTCCAATAGTATGCGCAGGTATTCACTCTGGGATAACCGTAGATAACGGACACTTTCCAGAAGCGCTTGGATTTAAAAAAACGACGGAAGCACTAACCGGTCAGCAATCTAGATAAGCAAGCGACACCTAGGGTATTTGTGGAAAAAAGGCAGAAAAAGATTGGCTGGCTAAGACATGACTCGTTACAGGCCAGGTAAAATATAGATAGAGAAGTGAAATTGGCTACAGCACGTGGGCGGGATAGTTCGTTGGGATTCATGATAACAGAGAGCCGTGCGACAGGGCAAGTGCAAAGAAGCTTGACGCGCGCTCAGCGCCGATTTCAACTGAAAATCTTTATTTTCCCATGCGCACGATATATATATATATATATATATATATATATATATATATATATATATATATATATATATATATATATATATATATACACGTAACCGGGCGATCGAAAACAAAACCAAGGAAGTCAACGTCGAGAGGCACACACCAGGGAGCCGATACGTGTGAAAACAGCTTAATCGCAAATTGATTGCGCTTTTCCACGGCACTGCAGTTTTACATGGCTATATTGACACCTCGAGAAACCGCAGCCATTTTCTGATAACGCCACTGATGGCATGCTCTCACACCTTAAATTTTTTTTCATTTTCATAGGCCTCAGAACTTTCTCTTGTGATTGTGCATTGAGCCCCATCCAGTATAGAAGTTTTTTTTTTTTTTCAAAGACCGGCACGGCAGCCGTACTCCCCGCAATGCATGCCTAGATGACCTGACATAACTTTTGTGTCGTTATAATGATGCTCTTTAAGCCTCCGATTATTACAACTGCCTGTCTGTCCGAAATACGCACGTTTGCACGATGACGCTATTAGGTAAACAACATTCTACGTGCAATTATGAAATTGCATGCGGAGCCTTGTGGTATAGGCCGTCCTCTCTTCGTCGTCCGAGTTTAGTTTCTGGCAGATCCCCTGCAATCGTCCAGGAGGAGAAAGAAAGCACGTCCCCTCCGTACCTTCTCACTCTCCTTTTCAAACTATGTGAGATAGATGTATGTAAGGTACGACCGCCACCTTCTTTAATCCGGCACTGCTATTGCACACATTCGAATCGGCCCTGTACTTTTTACTGAAACCCTCCGCTGCCGAGGTCAAAGGTCGCAAGCGGCAACCAGAATCGACCAGACGCTTAACCTGATCCCACAAACGAGTTTCAACCTTACGGTCACATGACTTCATCAATGAATTACGTAAACGAGATTGAATTACCGCGCACTTCACAAGTTTCGAGTGGGCAGATCAAAACTGAAGCACTGGCTTATTGCGTTTCGGCTCATAGCTCCCGCACACATCTCGTGAATGACAAATACAAACCTAGGTCTAAAAATATTATTACATTGCCTCCAGTTACTTCAAGCGTCAATATCAAGGGGGACAAGACATCAATAAACCTTGCCAAGGTTTTCGAAGTCAACGTGTCAAAATTAAGAGATCAGTTTTGAGGAATAGAAAAAAAAGATTAAAGAGATGTGCTATACAAAAATGCTTGAACAAAAAACAAGTATAGCATACATGATTAAGTCAATCAGGCTAGGGGACCAGTTGTCAACGCTCCGTTTCAAAGGGGATGCCAATAAACCATCATCATCATCTACGTTACTCATGAGGCAGGTGAGAAAAAACAAGACTCAATATCAGCGTCTATTTAGCACGCAGAGAGCCCTTCAGTCGACTGAAGAATATTTGTACGACAAACATGGGCTGTCTGCTAGAAATATTGCACCGCAGTTCGAGCGTACTCCCCGTTTCTTGTGTGCTGAAGGGAGAGGACCGAAAAAGTACCGCTGCACACCTCCCTTTTCCACTTTCTACATGGGCGCCTGTGGCGCTATCAAATGGTCGACGTGCCTCCAATGGCCAAAGTTGTCGAGGGGCGGAACCCGCAAAGAAAATAACACAAATAATATAAACTTTTGTAGTCGGTGTCCGCTTTTAACTGTTCTCATGTATATTCCCGACCAGACGGGTTTCCGCCCCATTCTTGATTTCATTGAGTGTGTATTCTTGTCAGTGCGCACGAACAATTTTTTTTTTATTCCGTGAACCAAAAATTGTGGTCAGCTTTAAGCCAGTTGGAAGACATTAAACGCGCTTCTGAAGGCCTTAGAAAGTGTAGCCTTATTTCTAAATAATTCACGATAAGCCGCGTTCTGGTATCTCTTTGAAGAGGTTTTGAAACGTTAACATTTCTTAGCTCATTTTCCAGTTTCTTGCCGTTGGCGCTCTCCAGAGCGAGGGATGTGAGAGAGCTTTCGAAAAGTTCCTCCATTGGTAGAAGCCGCGTGCGCTTCCACGAATGAAAGGTAAGTGTTCGGTGACTTGAGGCAAAGCTCGCTTTCCTATAGTCTTAGATGACAGGCGATACCCATTTAATGTAGTGATAGCGGACCCTGTAAAAAGCTGCTTTTCTTTTTTCAGTTGCACCAAATTTTAAAAAATTGCCTCTGGCAGAGAGCACAGATCTAACCCTTAAGCTGAATTACCCGATGGGACGGCCATTACTTCTACGAAAAATAAACATGCTTAATTGAATGAATAAAATAATTAACTGTTTAGCTTGTTTATTAATTTACGGCACACATTTGAATATACGAATTTTAGCCATCGAACTTGCAAGGCGTATCGACTTAGAACGAATTTTGAGGATGGCAATGGCTATGACGTAGTTCACCTTAGTTACTTTTGCAGGAGCCTCTATTGATTTTTCAACAGCAGTTATTGGCATCATTGACGATGCGGGCACTTGCTAGGTAATTTCAAGGAAAGCTCGCAGAAATCAGGAGCTGACTGTTTATGTGTTATGTTGACGTGTAGCTCGGACAACGCTCCTTGCCATGAGCACTGAAGTCCGTCGCTGTAATTAGAGATCGCAGTAAGAAAGGCAAACACGCATGTGACCCTTAAGAACCATAATACGACCCCCCCCTCCCCCCCCCTCCCCTTTCGTCTTTGATTTTGTAATGTCGATAAGCCAGAGCAATTACTGAAGTGAGAGCACACCCAGGATATCACCTGTCCGCAGCATTTCGCAGTACACGACAGCTATTCCACGGCTTTACCCAGTTCCTGGTACGGATGTCTGCCCATCTGTTTGCCTGTCCGTGCCTAACATCTGTAACGCGAACTTGGTCCACTAGTATACCATGGTCCAATGGGCATTGGAGTGCTGTGCTTAGGGAACTGTGTGCGGAACCATCCGTCGGATCAACTTTGAGGCCTCTTCGGCGCCAGCGTATAGCATTGGGCGTGAAACTTTTCAATTACAAAGAAATCATACGGAAAACAAAAATCAACAACAAACAGTGAAGTTTATCGATGCAGGGCGCAGTCCTGCCCGCATCAAGTATATTTCGACAATTCGTACCTGCGCACGCGCCGACATCGCGGCGACGATGCTAGACTGCGCAGCGTCTCCAGAGGGATGTGCGAGAGAGGTGCCCTACTGCACACACACCTCGTGCATAACGGGTAGCTTCGGCGGCAGTACGATGTGTTCCTTGGGAATTTTTTTTTCTTTTAGCCCCTCAGTTCAGACGCAATCATGACCATCCGCTTCTTGTTACGAGTGATTCACGTTTCCAATTGTAAAGGTGTCTTAAAATATTGATGGTTGTATGGGCAAAATATACGCGCATTCCTGTAAGCGCATGTAAAAACAACTACGCTCTCAGAGGCGCACGCTCTAAGCTAGCGGTGCCAATAACTTCATCCATCTCGATGATGCATGTTTGCGCTTGTATATATACTAGTGCAACGCTTCCGCAACGGACGTGAAGTTTCGACTCCAGCTAGAAAGTATCACAACTTACCTCATCAGCTATAGCGGCGGCCATCACGAACTTCGTAATCCTTCTTCGTCTTCTCTTTCTGCTCTAAAGGCATCCTCACTGTCAATATACCACTTCTATGACTTTATCACAGCTAGAATGTTCATATTATGTTCTATTTCTATACCCAGAGCTTTCATACACCTAAATTACTTTCGCGTCGCGAAAGAAATTGGTTCTTCTTTGTGGCGTTTTTAAAACAGAATTTTTTTCTCATTTAACCTTAGAGCCAGTTTTCTTTTAATATCGCTCCGACAGCTTCCAATTTAGTGCTATTTCTCATTCTCTTTCGAATTTCAAAACATATTCATTTTTTTTTGGCTCTTAGAATTGACTCGATGATCGAGGCCAAACCAGCTCTTTCATTGTGACACTCCTAGACAGAACCCGCTGAAGAAGATGAGCTCTACAATCATGACCGCATCTAATGAAAAGGAGGAAGACCATAATATGGGTTTACACTAATTCGCCGTCTAAAGGTAAATTTTACATTATAGGGCTCATTAGCCTTGACAAATTATCTTCCTAACTAATTCAATTCTTGTCCAGTCCCCATGCATAGTGGGCAGGTGCCATATGTACGTAGGCAAACGAACCACTTATCTTTACTATCTTTTGCCCCCTAAACAAGAGATTAGTGACCAACCAACGGAACTGGCCTGCCTGGTTGTGAACACCAAAGTAGCTCAACGACGCGTGACGAGTTTCAGAGGCAAGAAATGAAGAATCCCTGTACTGCGGCGACGATTATCGCACCCTGTATCGCACCCAGCAACAGTTTAATGCGATACTTGAGCGGATGTGTCTTTTCACGGGCTGCGGGTTTGTTTCCTGTTGCTCATCGCTGTGGGCGTCGTCTTGTTCACCCGTCTCGTGCTGCGTTTCTGAACATTGGCGAACATTTCTGCGAGGAGGGGCTCGGCCGCAGCAGTAGCCGGCGTGCCTTGCAAGGCTGCATGCCTTGCATGCCTTGCAAAATTGCCGCGCGACTGGCCGCTCGAAGCACTTTGCGTGTATTAGCAGGCTTCTTTCACACTCAGAAGGACACTGTTATGCAGCACGTATTGAGCAACAGAAAGCTGTATCGGAAGTTTTTCATGTTGCTCTACAATATTCTCATTGACACTTTTAATCTAATTATATTTTTTGAGAAGCTGAATAATGTATCAAGCCTAAATATGTAATTATGCGCAGTGCGAAACATAATCTCAATATATGTTTGAGATTATGTTTAAATCTTGGTTCATGATAGCCGGAACACCCTGTATATATGCGAAGGTTACGTGCAACTACCCGCGAAGTGGCTGATACTACCCCCTTATGATGACCAAGTGTGCACATAATGACTACACCTCAATTAATTATCTTAACTTGCTCCATAAAAAATAAACGTATAATATCGACTCGCAGGCATCTCCAAAGCATACCAATCTGGTAATGAAATGGTGAATTGTATTCAACAAATTTACTTTCTTTTCTCTGATATAGCCACTATGAGTGTGCGCATGCCCAGTCATGGGGGGTCCTCGAGAATGTGCATGACCCAATACGATTCCTACATAAAACCGGAACATTTCACGTCGTCGCACAGATATCTCTAAAGCACACCGATTTGAGCAAGCTCAAGACAGGAGCAATTGGAGAGCCCTGGGAAAGGCCTTTGTCATGCGGTGGACATAAATATAGGGTCATCATACTTCTTGAGGGAGAGTATGTCTGACATCTTTAAAATTTACTAAGTAACTATAGTGGTGGCGCCCCTGATTATAGTCGCCACACTATAGTGACCGTGGACAGCAGCAGTCAATACTTGCGTAATAGCGCCTCTTCCCGTTCGTGATTCGCAGCGTCATCGGAAAAGACTGAGTTTGCGACTGCGAGGTCCTGGTTCTAGCTGCGTGTACGTTAGTAGTACTTCATTTCTTGCAATATTACTCTTTTGCTCCTTTTTTTAATTGTTACTGTTCCACGTATTTTTTATTTTATTTTTTAGAGTATTGCTGTTTGCACATTTAAGATTGGTGGGGTTAGGTTAGGTTAGGTGATGGGTCCCATCCCTGTAGCCACTACACTACTATGACGAGCCCCCTCATTTTGCACTGTCTTGACGAGGCCCCTCACCGTTGTGACCACCCAACATTTATAGCTGTTTCCAGTCGCCATGCCCTCTACAGGAAACATTCCCCTGTGACATTTCCAAAAAGCGGGTTTCAATATTTAATAATCGTATTGCACAGGGTTCTTCATATGTGGGATGATCATATTGCTGGCTGTCCGGCGTTTTTGGAGGTCCCGCAAAGCGTTACCAGCTGAACGAACGTGTTCGTGCAAATTGAGTACTGGTGTGTGTGGGTCGCGAGACGATCGTATGACACCACAGGCACGTTATCTACGCTGGTCGTTTTACGTGAGCTTACGACATGGCGATTGTTGGGTTATACATGGGTGGCGGACGCGCGCAAGTGAAAGAAACAAAGATTGTGACGTGAGGAACAACTACGTGTTGTACAACCGTACGTACCATGGCTATGTCATGTGGCGTGCGTTAAAATGACGACGACATTCTTACTCCAGCGAATAAGTGTTAAAACATGATCAACTTGGGCTGGTCGTGACGTTGGCAGAACGTCGCACAATTTCTGCTTAGCGTTAACAACTAATCGCTGGGTAATGTGTACTGGTCCCGGAGATAGTTAAGTCTAACACGGCGCCTCAAAGCGCGAGGTGTCACGAGGAAAGAAGAAGAAAAAGTGGCGCATGGCGCACTCGATGAGTGTTTCAGAGAGCCAGCTACCGCTGGATGATGATGATGATGAAAAACGTTTATTTGCTCTATTTTGCAGTGATTTTTGCGGCTTCAGATCGAGTCTTCAATCTTCTCTCCAGGGTCGGTTCCCCTAGTTCAGGGCTCCGCTGAGGGTAGCTGCCCTTTGTGCACGCCTTACTAGTCCTTGTTGGACTTTCAGGATGTCGCTGGATAGCATCCACTTCCACTGTTCCGCACTCGGGTTTTTCATTATGGCTAGCCTATCTGTTTTCTGGCAAGCCTATGTGGTATGGTATAGGGTTGGTTTGTCTCCACAGCATGGGCACTTGCTCTCGTACTGCGTGGGGTAGATTTTGCTTAGCATGTTTAGGCATGGGAACGTTAACCTGAGCCGGTAGCCCAAAGCTATTCAGAGATGCTAAACTACTACAGAGGGATCAGACGAAAATACCCGCCCCCTCACAAACAACTAAATAGAGAAGACGTCGTAGCATGGCGACAGCTACCGCTGGAACGAGAGAAGTGCATGTGTGATTGTGGCCTACAGGTAAGAGCACCGGGCATCTGTGTACCACGGCAGAGGTTCGATTTTAGCACCAATCACATATTATCACACTTTCTTAAAGCGAGGCGAGACAGGAGCCTAACTACCTCGCGGCGCAGAGTGTCAAGAATGAGGAACAAAAAGGATTTGCATTAAAAACTATGCAAATTGTCCTAGTTGCAAATTTCGTTCCAATTGGACATGTCTTGTGAAATCAAGTTTCGGTTAGCATATTGTAATGTGCCGGTGAAAATAACTGCAGTAGACTCTCAGCATTCGGAAATCGTTTCAATGAAATTCCCACTGAATACAGAACAACAGTCTTGTGGTTGGTTTATTTTGCATTAGGGCAATGCAAAAACAATTTCTTAAACAGTGAAATGTGTCTTCCAACTTTGGGTAAACCGACTAAAATGTATCAAAAAAGGAACTCAATGGCCAATCTCAGTGGAATGTTAATAAGCATCAGTGTTCCCGCCTTTCATTTTTGGTTTCGTCAGTACTTTATGCTTTCGCCAAGGTGGCATTTGCTGGCTTTTGTTAGTGACACGGTTTGTGTGGCTGTACTGTGGCCGTGGCTTCGTGATTTTTCTTTTTCTTTATAAATGTCTGTGAGCTGGGAGCTTGCTTAGCGTTTTCAATAGCGGCACAGAAACGCCCGCACAGTGTGCTCCCATGGGAGACGAAGATCACAATTTTCGATGAATTTGATAATTTCACTTAACTTTACTAATAAGGTATTTTTTACTAGATGGCTCTTTTTTTAACTACTTCTTCTACTGCTAGTTCATCAACAGCTGCGAGTAAGCAGAAACTTCATAAGAACTGCTACACTTAGTATGAGCTTCTGAAAATAACGCATCTGCCTCTTTGAAAACAGCATCTTTTGTGTCCTTGAGCTCAATCTCTCGGTAAGTGGAACCGCTGAGAAAAAAGAAGCTAATTCCTTGGTCCCTTAAAGTGCAGTTTAGAGACATTCTACTCTAGTTAAAAACGTGATTACTGAAAGTTTGTCAGTTTCTCGAATATAAGTTAGGATATTCAGTGCAATGCCCACCATATTCGAGTAATCTACCTGAATGAATAGATTTGTGCTATATTATGCCACATGCGATTGCTAGCGTTTAAAAAAAAACTCCGCTCGTATAAGCGGTTCGTAATGTTATTGGTATTCAATGTATGAAATATTCGGCAAGAAGATGGAGGCAGCAACAGCCGCCGCCGTGGCCCACGTTCTGTCGGCTCCGGGAGGGCTGGCCTAGAAAGCTTCGCTTGAAAAAGGCAGAAGACTGTGCATGACAAACGATACGGCAGAAACTCTCGTGAAGGGAAACTTCGTCGCTGAGGGCCACGTATTTGGCGCAGCAATCGGCGTGCTACGGGAGTTCGCAGGCCGGCTCCTTCCTCTGGCAGCCGAACGCGTCGGCAAAAGAGTGCAGCTTCCGCAGGGCGCCCGCCTCGCAGTTGGCCTCCACACCGGCCGTCGGCTCGTAGCAGTTCTGCACAAGCGCCGAAAGTTGGGCTAATTTTTACAGCGAAGCTATAAGTGCAAACATAATCACCTGGAAACGTGATATCCAAGTTTTCTTGGCGTTGCTCAAAGGGGGAAAATTATCTACGAAGTTTATATTCAGAGGTAACAAATGGATCTTAGGGGTGACATGCAGGTAAATACTGGAGCGTATATGAATCAGTTACGGCTGAATGAAAATCGCTAAACCACCATTTTCTGCCTGTTCGGAGGCGTTATGTGAAGCGCGTACAAAGTTTCCCTGCAGCCCTAAACGAACCAAATGCGATAGCAATTCTACAATGTAGACATGTGCACCATGCTATGTTTTCCATGTTAGGGGGACGTCGCTGATGTGTTTAGAGAGTTTTCAGTGTGCAGGTTGCATGAAAAACTCCCTATATAGCTCCCTGTTCCTCAATACGTGCTACATTAAACTCTTTTTCCGAACTTGAAAGAAGCCCGCGAATACACGAAAAGTGCCTCCTGCAGCCAGTCACGCGGCAATTTTGCGTGCATTTGCAGGCTTCTTTCACGTTCGGAAAAACATTTATGTAGCACGTTTTGAGCGATAGAAAGCTGTATCGGGAGTTTTTCATGTCGCTCTGCAATTTTCTCGTAACACTTTTAATCTAATTATAATATTTGATAAGTCCATTAATTAATTAAGGCTAATTATCTAATTAGGCGGAATAACATATAGTTTGAGTATCTCCTAGCGACGGCAAAAAAAAACATTACCGTTGTTCTGTCCACCTCCATGGCAGTTGCTTATTTTTAAACTCTGGCTAAAATTAGCTGGGGCTGCTTTCGCATTAAAACTAAAACAGAACTAACGCTTCAAAGTGCCGGAATACTCAGAATGTACTGCACCGTAAAAGAAAGCTCTGATAAACTTCAATCTTGCTGAAAGAAATACACCCTGAAAACACTTAGATTTTTCCTCAAATAAGCTCCAGAAACGCAGAAATCTCTAGTTATGGCTTATGTGGAGGCGAAATTCGAAGTTTGTAGCTTAATTGCGCCTTTGCAATAAATTACGTATGCAAGTGCTCCGGATCGTTGTGTGTGTTTTTACAAGAGGTGCACAATTACAAAAGGCGCCAAATCGCGGCCACGGCGGCCGCATGTAGATTGGGGCGAGGTGCGAAAACACCCGTGTGTTTAGATTTAGGCGCACGTTAAAGAAATCCAGGTGGGCAAAATTTCCGGAGTCCCCAACTGCGGCGTGCCTCATAATCAGATGGTGGTTTTGGTGCGTAAAACCCCATGATTTTAACTATGAATGACACCGAAATCACACTTAGCAAAATCGCGGATTTACACTACGCAAATCAGTGCGCAAATGAGAAGTTAAATGGATGTGGTTCATGAATACTTTGTTAAGCGCAAAAAGACAGACACAAGAAAGACGACAGGACAAGGCGCTACTCTCAACTGACATCATTTTATTGCGTCACTCCTTTATAGACCGCTCAAACCAGAGGAACATGCGCAGTGAGCACCATGCGGTGGAGCCACCAACATCCGATCCCAAGAGCGCACTCATGCGACAGAATCCAAAAAACCAAATTCAGCGCTGTACAAGGTTAAGGAAGGCACACTAATGCACAGTGACCCCAATGACTGAATGAAAAATGCTTCTGATAACTCTCGGGCGGTGGTGTCACGACTCTTCTTCAAAATTGTGGTATCACGAAACATGGGTTTGCATTTGCATGTTTTACAATGCTGAGCCAAATGCGAACCTGTGCCTGTTGGTATGGATCGCTCATGTTCTCTCAGGCGCTCGTTAACACAGCGGCCTGACTGCCCTACATACACTTTGCCACATGACAAGGGAATTTTATAAACCACACCGACGCTGCAATCTACAAACTTCACGTGGTTCTTTTCACAATCAGGTTTTTTACTTGTTTGAGAAATACGGCTGCACAACATCGACAGTTTCTGAGGAGCGGAAAACACTACCGGAATTTTGTATCTGGTGGCGACATTCTTCAGATTGTGAGCCACTCTATGGCAATACGGCACAACTTCAGGCCTTTTCTTTTGTGTGCTGCAGTTACTTTTTTGCCGCTTGCCTTTCAGTTTTTGAAGCAATACTTCCGAGACTGACGTCACCACCACACTTGGGTAACCAGCAGCCTGCAGCCTATTTAACTGTGCAAGGAAACTCATGTTCGCAGAGTGATGACAAGACTTCTTTAAGGAAGATTCTAAACACATCAAAGCAATGGCGCGTTTCACAGTCTTTGAATGCGCAGACGCGTAAGGTAAAAGTTCCTTACGTGCACGTGGCGAGTACATAAAATGATGTCAGTTGAGAGTAGCGCCTTGTCCTGTCGTCTTTCTTGTGTCTGTCTTTTTGCGCTTAACAAAGTATTCATGGATTCGCACCAACTAGCCCGCCAACGCATTGGGATGTGGTTCAGATACAGTCATATTAAGAAATGCCTTTAGCAAGTGTTCGAAGGTCTTATATGGATATATACGCTGCTTACAAGTGTCCTGGGTGAATATATATGTTACACCACGTTTATACTTGGTGAATGATTTTCTGTCTTAATTTGCAACAGAGGGTGCAGCAGTTCACATGGACGGCATGAAATTATGACTATTTGTTTACGGCACGGTTATTTCATGGAGCGCAGGTTTCAGTTGAACGAGGAAATTCTGACCACGGTTTTATTGTTTCTTTTTTTTTTTGGCAGTTTTCCTCTAAGGGACCGAAGCACATAAAATCAGACTCGGTGTTAAATGTTTTTCTAGGACAGGCAATGCTTTTTTTAACTGACTACTTGGACTTAAATCTCACCTTTAGTGTACATGAAGTTGAAACGTCGTGGAAATGGTTGTTCGATATTGTTTTCCGCTACCTAAATACCCTTGAAAGAGATGCGCGAACGGTCAGCTAACCTTTGTGTAACTCGTAATATCATTCAGACTAAACGTAAAATTAAACGGCTTCCTAAGCAAAAAGAGACTGCAACTTCACATTTTATCGACCTGAAACAGAACCTACAAGAAAATGTACACGAATTTTTCCAACGCTCCTAAGCGTTGGAAATAATTATTGAACTTGCGTTCTTAACCTATTTTCCCGCGTCATACGGAATTTGGTTGTTCGGGGTTCCGGGCATCCACAGTGAACTGAACTAGGCGCTTTGTTTATATTTGTTTAAAATTAGTGACAGTTTATGTGGATATTGTTTAGGCGAAGTTAAAGCTGTGTCGACTCATTACGGCCTTAGTAGTACATTATGCATGCAAGCGATCTGGAGCGTTATAACGCTGTTCTGCGATCGATAGTGAATCCAGCCTCCCTTTCCTAAAAGAGCAATAAAGAACACATCAATAAAATTTAGTGAAAATTGGGGGAACACTATGGCAAATGTGTTTGAGAAGTCAAATGCTTGTGGGTCAAATGCTGTAATTGTAAAAAAAAATACTTTATAAAGTGCTCAAAAGCGTTATATGCAGGCAAGGTTTCAATCTGGCGAGTAATATGTGGGCACCGTTTTAAAGCATGTGGGTTATTTCTGGCAACTGAAATTCCTAGTCCACTTGTTCGAAACAAGCAGCTTCCCTGGAAGTAAGGCTGTTATTTTGTAAGGTGGCGAAAGGCTACGATATTTTTTTTCGAACAGAAATTTATTTGTTTTTGTCACCTGTGACAGATAGCTCTTTTCAATTTTTTTAAGATGCGCTTCTGAAAGAGGCAAACGTTGCTTGCGTGACACATTGCAGCGTCCAGGTAACTAATTGTGCATACTAACTGACTTTCTTTTTAATGTGCCACATTGATGCACGTGGTACCTATGTGAAACTACAGTCACTGACTAACAATGCCTTGTTTGCTAAGCAGACATCATGTGTACAGCCATCCTTAACGTCTCTCCTAGAAATACGCGGGGGTTTCATCTTACAGTTTCCCCAAGGCTTGTATCAATTAGCTTAGAAAGATTCTAACTGTAGCGCCAACTATTTTTAGCAGGTTTCGGAGGAGTATATTTTGGAAGTACTACCCGCCGTGGTGGCGTACTGGCTTTGGCGTTGCGCTGTCAATCGTTAGGACGTGGGATCGAATCTCGGCAGTGGAGGTCGCATTTTGATGGGAGCAAAATGCGGAAACACATATGTGCATTGGGTGTACGTTAAAGAAGCCCCGGCGGTAAAAGTCATTCCGGAGTCCCCCAGTAGGGCATCCCGCACAATCATATAGTGGTTCTGGCACGTAAAACATAAGAACTGTTCTTTCATTTTATTTCGTAAATAATGCTAGTATTAAGATTTCTGTAAATCAGAGATAACCTCTCTACTGCTTGGCTCCAATGTTGCAGTGAAAGCATAGGCCATAAAGTGAGAAATTAAGAAGCTACTTAGTAAATTTTCTGATTAACCGTTTGGAAATTGCGATTTGTCAAGCAACAAACGTCCACCTCTTCAGGTAAGCTGCCTCAACAGGCCCGAGTGTGCCACATGTTCGGGGCGATTGCTTCGAATTTGTTTGAACTGAAAGAACAATAGGAAGAAAATTTCGGCCTAACCCATCCCGTGCTGAAGGCCGACGTTAATGCAGTTAGCATTGAAGAAGTACAGCGACACTACTTCTCGTCCTTTTGGCTAAGTGAACACCTTATGGCCGCCGCAGAGATGCGTCATGCATGACGCCTTTACGCAGCACTGCTCCTGTCTCGCGCTTTGCATTGAACACCTCGCGCCGTCTAGCGCCGACACCGCGAAATCCGTGGGTGCCACATGTGTGAATATATGTATATTCAGACGAGCGATTGTCTTAATAAGTACGGCGTGGGCTCGATTCCAACCTGCACCAAATACCTGTACAAGCTGCACCGGTTAGATATACAGACACTGTAATGTACGTAAACCATCCTTAGAATGCTAACGACACTGAAACGCTCGGTATAGCTCTGTCCTTTCAACATCTTCTTACGTGCAATCGAGCTTCACCTTGATGCAGGCAGCAATAAATAACTGCCTGGCCGGAGTCATGTTCTGATGCATGGGTAACAACAACGGGGCGCTTGTGTTCGAATCCACGCTGTCGCTGAATACTTTTTGGGTGCATTGGTGTGCAAGTAGTGTCTCGAACACCTTCTGTGTCTTCGAATCAGCTGGCGCGAGACACTCGGGCTTGGGCTGCACACTGCGCAGCATGAACCTGCGAAGCACACGCGACGGGAGTCTTGAATTATTTTACGTTCGTCATCAGCTCCTCGTTTTCGATATCCTTCGCTGTCCACTGTCTGGCACCTCCAGACACACAGTTCTCAAGCTAATATCGGGGTGGACTGGGACCACCGTGTGAAGTAAGAACAATTGGAACATACCTCTGGACAAAAGCTCTGCCAACCATCTGACCAAGTCCGCCAAGATTGATCGCAGGAAGGTCGCCATCTCGGTACGAGTAGAAAACAGCCCCAGCCGGCACGATCACCAGCCCGTCTCCAGATATCAGTACGTTAATTTTGGACGGGTTGAAGTGCACGTGAGAGATGTTCAGTTGCTGTTTCCTTGTCTTCATCACTTCCAGCCAGTCTGCTAGGAATTGATGGTGGATAACACCTGCAGATACAACGTAAAGGAAGTCATTCGCATAAATAGCGCGCGTTGGTTGTCTTTTCGCAAGATAGGACTTCTTGTCGTGCATGTTCTTGCGTTTGCTAAACATCGTATTTGCGTGCAAGAAGAGGCATACGAAAAAAAGGACACACATAAGGTAGTAAGTAGTTAGTGGTGTGTCTTTACTCTCATGATCGACCTCTCAAGTGTGGGAAACGTTCCAGCGTGCTTTCCCAAGTCGAGTCAATTTCCCTCATCCCCAAAAGTGCTGTTATGATCGGCCTGGGCTTTGACCGCTTGTCCAGCGTGCATTCCATGTCCAGATAATTGCCCTCGTCCCCGAAAAGGCGTCACCCCTCTAGCCGTGAGCAAACACAAAGGGGAGGACCCAAAGAAGACACGAAAGGGAAGAGGTCACCGACTTCACAACCTGACAAAGGCGATGACATTTCCACAAGTTTCAAAACGAGATGTCAACTACCACAAAACCGTGAGGGGTTATTTAAGGCCGTCCTGGCCCCCCGTGTTATGCAGAACCGCTCGAGACTCGGATAGAGTCACAATCATGTACCAGTAAAGTGAATACACTCTTTCTATTTTTTTTCATCATCATGATACCCGCCTTTGTCCCCGTCTTCTGATACTTGCGGTGAAGACCCACCTCACCCAGTCGAGATAGTATCAGCTGGTTGGCAGCAGTGCGATATTCTACTCTTTGTCCTCGCTTCAGCAGAATGGTGAGCACTTGACTCTCTTTGGAAAATTGCCAGCTTTTAGCTGGTGTGTATTGCAAGACGACAAATTGGTTTATGTATGTGCATGCTCCTCTTGAAAGCTTCCTCACGTCACAGCAGAGTGAGATAGTCCTTGTTCGGAATCGACCATAAATTAGAGCGAATGGAGAAAGCCAGAGTTGTTATTACTTTGTGAAGAGCTGGAAATTGAAGTAGGGAAAAGTAAGAGAATGCCGCAACTTATTGGAGCAACTGAGAAGTGCGGGGCTCCTGGGGACAAAATTTCAGGAGCATGGGAAGAGATAGCTAAAGTAGCTCAGAAAGCTAAAGAAAATGCTGCAGAAGAAAGGCAAAGAGCTAAACAGAATGCAGCAGAAGAAAGGCAGAGACCTGATCAAAAGGAAGCTGCAGACAGAAAAAAAAACGAGAGCAACGGAGAGCTCACGAACTGAAGATAAGATAACTAGACGTGCAGACGGATCTACCTAGGTAATAAGCAAATAAAATCTCAAGAGATGAAAGACGTTCAGGTGAAGTAGCAGTAAAAATACGGCATCTCGTGCTGTCGTGCAACATGAACGACGACGTGGGATTGTTTCTCGTCACTATCGAACAAACCTGCAAGAAAAACGAGTTGGCACAACAACCCTAGGGAGTTGAGCACAACCAAGGAGGTTTGGACACAACAGATTGTGAGCATTCTTCCTGGCGCAGCAGTCGGAACAATTGCAAGGCTAACGAGGGACGATGCAAATGACTATCAGAAAGTGATAGCTGTGTTGCTAAGGAAATATAGACTCTCAGCGGAGGCTTTGGGCCACCGTTTTCGGGAGGCAGCTAGAACACCGAGCGAGTGTTTTTCAATGTCTCACTTATAAGCTGAAAGCCAGTTTGCGGGGCTAAAAGGGGAAGGTACGTTCTGTTGTCACGACAAAGTTGTTGAGCAAATCTGCATTGAGCAGTTGTATGGGTCCTCGAGCGAAGAGATGTGCCTGTGGATTCAAGATAGGTCGGCCGAGAAGGGCTTAAGCATGCTGCTTTGCTAGCACATGAATTCGCCGCACGTCGTGAATCCGAGAACACACACGTCAGGCTCTTCACTAAATTCAGCAAAGAGGAAAACGGGCGCCCCTTTTCCAACGAGAACGACGGAGGTGGGAGAAAAGACGTGCAGACCGACAATTCAAGACAGAATAACACTGCAGTGAAAGACGAAAGAAGAAGAGAAAAAGTGTTTGAGGCTAGAGAACCGGTCGTCTGTTTCAGTTGCCAGGGGCCTTGACGCCTTGCGATCGGCTGTCGGAAGCCTAGAATTGTTTTTTTTTCTTCCGTGAATGGCAACGGCGACAACTTGGCGCTCTTAGAACTCTTCGCGTCCTAGCAGTACATGGGATGCCATGCAAGGTACTTATGGACTCAGCTGCGACAATGGACATTGGACAAACTTGAGGATTGCACCGGGGAGTGTGCGTGGATACGGCAGGAAGTCGAGGGGAATAGTGTTTTACTTGCTTGTAGTCATCGTAAAGAGGGGTCGTTTCGATCATTGCTGACTGAAGACGCAGTATCGCAAAATCTGTCGAAATACTATCCCTACTCATTTTCAGATCACTGGGAAATGCTATATAAGAAAAAAAGGCTTGAGTTTTGGCAACCCTATGGTCCAAGCTCTCCTGCATTCCGAGGCTCAGGACATCGCGGCGGACATAAAGCCCGGCAACGAAGCCAAGAATATGCATCGTCAAGACGCTCCAGAAACACAGCACACATAGCTTGTGAAATCAGTGATAAAGGCGCTGGCGAAGCATCCGGCTCGGTGAGAATACTGCAGCAAGGGTTAGCAGAGGGATTAGAGACTAATTTGATACTAACACCTTCGGACTCAAGGTTAAAGGTTAGAAGTTAACACTCAAGGTTGTTAAAGAAGGAATCGCCGCAAGAGAAGAGAGCAGCTAGGTTTCGAAAGCAGAAACAGTGGGTGTTCCGGAGGACGTTCCTTGCGGAGACGAGGCTTGTTTTTAGGCAGCGCTAAAAGGGTCAAGGAGGCGCTGAAGAACTCCCTCGTACCTCCGCACTTGAGCGACGTTGCGGAATTGTCAAAAGGAAAGTAGAATGCCATGGCGACCAAGTAGGGAACAGAAACATGACGGCCGGAAATTTCAGAGGCGCGCATCAGGGCAAACGCGTGGCATGGCAAAACTTGGTCAGACAGTGCAAGGTCACGCGAGCCAAGTATTCTGCTCATCCAAGAATTGAGAAAGTCGCCACACCGCATCCCATAATACAAGGGAACGGGCCATTGCGCAGAACATTAAAGGGCTCGTTGTGGCTGTTGTGAAAACGGAGGCGTTGTTAAAGGCTGATGGCAGCAGAATAGGGCGCGTCTCTGCGAATAGGGGTACGGCTGAAATGGTCAATCTGGCTGAGACACGCGCGTACTAACAAGACCAGACAAAGAGTCAGTGAAGTGGAATGCGCCGCGAGAGCGAGGACTAAGGGGGAATGACTATTGTCGCTTTTACACCCTTACTCTAAGGTATGAGAAAGCAAGCCGTGGTCACACAAACTGACATCTGACGGCAGAGGGCGCTGTATGTCTGGCGCCTCTTGTTGCCCTCGGCGAGGCCGAAAGACTTTCAGGTTGCGACCCAATCGAGTGCGCATTAAAAGGGAGTAATTGTCAGATTGGGCGCATCTATAAGGTTCTTGTTTGTAAATAGAGTGCGTTGTATTTCTTTCTTTTGTTAGATATTAAAAACTTCTTACTTTTAATTTCGAAGGTTTTACGTTAGGTTCGTGATTTCGTTTTATTGTGTTTTATACGAGCTAGTTACAGGAATGAAATTGTGAGGCAGGTTTTGCGACAGCGGTGGCTCGTTGTCGTGCTAATGTTTATAGAATTTTAATTTGCTGAAGCGTGTTCCGAGGACTAATTTTCTTTCAAGTGTTTCGCGCAGCTAGAGGGCAGACTTTTTTTGGCTTGAAATGCTACTTTATGAATCAGTTAAATATAATGTTGAAGCAGTCAGCGCAGTCTAGAACGTTTTGAATTAGAGGCGCTGGTACTGGCAGGTAACATTAAATGAACGAGTAGCTAACTACGCGTCATTTATCCATTTGATCAGTTTCAGTGAGTTTTCAATCTCTCAATAACCGTGGATTTCTCAGAAAAGAGAAACAAAAAGACGGCAGGCATTACATGGTTAAAATGCGCACTGAAGTCTAGTTTTCTCGAACGAGGACTGCCGGTTTGATTATCATAAGGTTTTATTTGAAGAACCTGCGAACCTAGCAGTTCTCATTGTTAGCTGGGAGCTCTGTTTGATGTGCCTTGGACTTGGCGTGGTTTATTTCCGGAACGCGTCACCTGGCATGCCTTGCAACGAATGGTGAAACGAAGCAGAGGCACTGGGTCTACCTGTCTCTTCGAGGTGCTTGGATTCTGCAATCCCTTTCAGACCTCCTGTGGCGGCGTACGGGAACCATTGTCACATGGGAAGAGGACTTGGCACCTTTGAAGGCGCCGCGTCCATGAGCGTTCATGTACTGATCAACCCAGCATCATCCGATACATTGACCCCGGTTCCCCCCCTCAACCCGGGTTGACTGGGCGGGGGGCTTTGGTTCGGGCCAACGGTCCTTCCCGGACAAGGGAGCTGTTGTGGTGCAGCAACACAGAGTTACTACACTCAACACACAAACAGCCATGTCGGTCTTACAGGACTTAAGCCTGACTGACCCTCGGACTGCCTCGGCGCAAAAGAGGCCAAGGCATACAACCATGGAGAGCACCAAAGCCGTCCGCGGAGCAGCGCGACCAGCCAAGGGTGCGGCACCACCGGTTCCAGCTCTGGGTTCCACTAAACCAAACAAAACCCCGTAGATCGACTGGCACACACGGCCGAGTCGAGCGCTGTTATGATCGACCTCTCAAGTGTGAGAAACATTTCAGCGTGGTTTCCCATGCCGAGTAACCACACATACCCAACGACGCAGCCCCTCCACGCGGCGCAAGGAAGTTACTGAACGAATTAAATTTCTCAACGTAAGATACGTAGAAAAATTGTAAAGTATGACTTACACACAACCTACAGTCATGTAAGCGTCGGATAGTAATTTGAATATACGAGAAAACATAATTCTGTTACGGGAAAAATAGAAAAACGCACAAGCACCTCTTCCAGCTTTTCTACCGTTCATAGATCGTCCGTGGCCTCCAAGACTAGCGCGCGCAAATCTCAAAGGTAATAAAGCGGCGCACCCGGTTCCTTGCAAGAACTCCAGGTGGCGCTCGCCTCTGCTGCATAGCGACCCACGCAAGAGGCCGCGTTTCTACCAGAAAGCTCGCCTTCGTACATAGCGTTCCCGGCCAGCATTTCCCGGTACACGTTATGGTTACATAAGCTGTAGTTGCCGGGAAGCTTAAGAAGCAGTCAGGGGTCCTTGAACGCTATCGTGTTCCACTCTTAGAGGCGAAGCTTAAGCGTCCTCCACGTTTTGGCAGCAAGTTCCCGCTGTCATCGAGCGAGATGTGCTCACGTTTACCTGTGCGCGCCTGGCAACGTGCTTGTTAATTTAGTTAGTCAGCGAATGTTTACAAGTTTATAAGGCCGATACAGCTACTATCCTTACTTCGTATAGCCACCTACTAATTTGCTATCGCGATCGATACTTCGCCTTTCGGGTGAAACTGCGACTTCCTTTAATTCCTCTATAGATAATACAATCATCAATGAACAGATGAACGGTGAATATTTATTACGTAATCGTACTGTGGTGTCACGCTTACAAAATTTAAGCCTAACTTGCTTGAGTCGCAGTTCACCAAATCAAAATTGACGGATTCGTAAGAATCTAAAAGACGTCAGAATTTAAACGTGCAGTCAGCACTTCCCACGTATCGCCTTTCCTCGTCTTATAGTCATGTTCTTTTGTTTTTTAAACAATTCTTGACAGATACTTTAAATGTGGAATAATATTAAGTTTAAACCATGCACCGATTCGATAACAGTACAATTGGCGGATGCTGACAACACCAGCATGGTGAAAGAAATTAGCAGTTTCTTCACTGCAGCACCAACTCAGGATTCTCTGGCTTAATTATGAGCTCTGCGGATAATTAGTGACTACTGATTTTCCCCCTATTTTCATACGTAATACGACGCACTTAGTAGACATCTGCCTTGTCTTTCGTCAGCTTGACTAGGCAACGACTTCATATATTTAGAAATGGCGCATGTTACGGCAGACTTGCGTGCAAAGCTCAATTCGTGTCGGTTGTTTACGGGTTTAAGGAAGCGCTACACTCATTTTTAAGGCAACCTGCCGTGGTTGCTTAGTGGCTATGGTGTTCGGCTGCTAAATACGAGGTCGCGGGATCGAGTACCGGCCATGGCGGCCGCATTTTGATGAGGGCGAAATGCGAAAACACCCATAATCAGATTGTAATTTTGGTACGTGAAACCCCATTATTCAATTTTTAAGGCGTCTTTGGAGAACTATACCTGACACTGCCTTTCATTGTGGAGGAAATGGGGTTCAAGCGTGCATATGAGTACTTTGCAAAAGCCTATGCGCGCAAACTTTTAAGCTATGTATTAAATTTACAGGCAATAAAAATTCCTACTGCAACTGCTAGACGGAAACAGCTTCGCTGGAAATGTTGCTAGATTCTGTATGGTTGCATAAAGGCTACGCATTTTTTAGATTGTCAAGTTATACCTTGATAACATTTGCGTCACGTATTAAGAATAATTAGAGAATTATAACAGGACCTCTGTGAGACACCATGTAGTGTAGCGTTTTGAAATTTTCCGGTACACACAGCAGTGACATATTTATTCTAACCGTGATAGAATTACAGAAGTACGCATTTAGTGATTTTTAGCCAACCAGACGCCCTTCTGCTTAAAATTGCTGCCTTTTCCCTTTCTTTGCTTTTCTTCCTTCCCAAGCAATTTTACCAACAAATATATTATTCTAAATCGAACTTAAGAGGAAGCTTTAGCTGGGGGCTCCTACATGGAAAATCCAAATCCTTTCTTATGAAAACTACTGAACCAAAATTAATGGGTTATGTTGAACTTAAACAGTTGAAACATAGTGATTTCAGAAAGCGAATTTGCCATTCAGGTAGGCACCTTTTTTTTGATAAATTGTTTAAATTACGAAATTTCGACAACCAAGACTTGAGGTATGCAACTCTGTGCTTCAGTAACTAAAAACGATATCGTAATTCTGTAAGCTCTGCCGAATACTTCATATAAAGCGGACAAAAATATCATGCACCACCACCCTGAAATATACCCCTAACTTTTGATTATAACATTTGCAAAACCTTTCCAAACATATGTGACAAAGTCACATAAGTCGTAAGTTCATACATCGAATTGGTCCGATTTAGATGCTCCAGCGGATGCAGTTGATAGAAATCGGATGCTTGTTATTGAGGCTCAGTTACGGATTTGTAAACTTCGTACTGCTATTTCTTTTTGTTTTTCAGATTTACCGATTCCGGGCAATTTTTGTAAAAGTTGCCATGGCCTAAACCTACATTGTGGTTGCTGCAGTCACTGTGTTTTAACTTTTTTCTTTAAATGCAACAATTGTCATTCAATTGAGCGGTTATCTCATAAAAGCATTCTTGTGTTTCACATGTATTTGACCAGCTGGCGTCGGAGATGGGCACGAGCTAAAGCTTCCGCTCAATGCATCATTCCAGTTCTACAGGAAACCCACGAAACATAACGCTGACTGTACGTAAGCTCGCGGCCGCAGTTGTGCACAAGGAAAAGCCATCAAGAAATAACAAAATCCCTTTGATCTCTGGTCCACAGCTTTCCTCCTGTCCAAACATTTTTCGCTACATCGCTCCTTGCGCGATGCTTAACTTGTTCGGGAGCTTCCTTGCTCACCTTGCCACGTAGCAACCGTAGCAATTTCTATAAGGAACAAGCACAAAACAAACATCCAAACCACATCATTGATAAGGCGTTCCTGATAACAATGAGAAGCAGTAGCGCTCCCCGCGTACACCCTTGCCGGTAATAATTACTGCTGCGCAAGCTGCCGCGGTGATGGCAGCTTGCGGCGGGATGAGTGATGTCTCCAGCCGTTTTTATATAGAATAACCGGCCCAGCAACTGATTTTATTGTTGTTGTAGCACCGCTGTGGGTACGCAACGCATAGCTAGGACTCCCGAGAAGCAGCGTGAATACGGGATGCGGCAAAGGGAAAAAGAAATGGCAATATGACTAGAGGCGGCGCACTACCAAAATTATCATTACTCCCATTACTACCATTACTGTAAATTACCATTACTACTGTTACTCTACTGCAATAAAGCATTGCATTATGGCGACTGGCCGAGAAGTTCGGTTTCAGACTTCCTCGCGCTTCTCCCCACGAGGCGCTTCCGTCTGATATGACAGCGGTGCCGTGTTTTCTGTGCTCCCGCGGCACTCGGTTCCGATATTGTCTGGATTTCCAGTTGAACTTCGATGATAAATATCTCGAATTATGTGCGACATTCAAAATGCAACAAAATGAGGGTGCATTAAAATGCGAATGCCTTCAAATTCGCCATTATAGTAAACCATAATAAATAGTTAATTATTAAATTGTTAATTAGTCATCAGAAGTTCACTTCATTAGCGGCGATTCCGCCTTGCTTAGGAACTCGTCTGCAAAAACGCCACGTTCACTGGTCTTATCGCTTTTTTGTAAAAATCTGCATAGTAAGAAGACACACCCTCGATCGTCATTTCGAACGTTAATGCCAGGCAATCGCCAATGGACGCTTTTTTTTTCGGTTTTTAAATGGTTCTATCAGGGAGACCTTCCCCTAGACCCAGCAACAATAAAACCCTGTGCTTCATACAGGACCCAGACTTGAGCATCGCGGTATTGAGCAACCACACTCTTACAAGCGACGTGTTGGTCCGTTACAACGCAACCATTCTCTCCAGCGCGCCCGTGCGTGTGTGTGTGTGTGTGGGGGGGGTATAAACTTGTATAGTAATTAGCATTTGCGCTAAAGCGATAGCGTGGCTTCCAGGGGGTGCTTATAATCAAGTAATCACGAGAGCCCGACTGAACGTACGGCGACGATGGTCCCCACCGCAGTGAGACACAATTCGCCGAGCTCTCTTTCCTTACCTAGATAAGATGCGTAGCGGGTATTCCGCTTCTCCAAGGTGTCCTCTTCCGGTGGAAAACCCACGATCACTTGGACTCCTTTCCTTGAGGCCACGGGCGGACGAAGCCAGCGGGTCGCATTCTGCGTCAAGCACTCGATAACAGCGCGAACTTTTGCGCTCACCTCGTTCCGCAGCGCCTGGCTGGAGAGGCCAACATGCACAGGCCAGAAAACAAGTAAAATGCTTGTTGAATCAGTCCCGTCTATTAGAAATAACGCCAACGATGATGACAATAATGGTGATGATGATTAATCTGATGCTGATCAGCGTTTCATTTGAAATGGTGCTGTGACACCTGCCACCAAGCTTGCGCTTTAGAATATTATGGTGCCTTTAAACCTCGCTAACAAATTACGGTAGAATACACCTGACGATGATTGTCGACAGTGATTCGTTAGTATTGAATCAATATAGCGAATGCAACGTATTGCCACCGTCGAAACGAGGTATGTATGAGCCGTGTACTGCAGCGAGACTCCTCTTTCGCGCTTCCTTTAGAACACTCGGCGGCATCTAGCGTCGCCGCCGCGAAGCCTGCTCATGGACTCCGAAATAACGCGTGGCGCGCCGCTGCGTGCCAACATTTTCGTCATTGTAGAATGGGACATTTTCTGTGGCACATACCTAGTAATCGAATTTGACGTCGAAGACTTTCATTGAAGAGCGACGCATACCCAGTAACCCAAGCTGACATCAAAGAGGTTCATTGAAGACTAGCACAGACCGAGTGGTGCATTCCCTGTATACTCCAAGTCGGCGTCAGAGTTGCTGATACTATGTATTTAATTGGATTTAGTTCTATTTCGCACGTATTGCTGATAGTATGTATTTAGATGCAAATACTGCGAGGTGTACCTGACGAGAAGACAATCGCCTGCGGATATCGTCCCAATTTACTGGTTTTCTTGTGAAAGAGCTACTCGTGATATACGAAAACGGCGCAGTTGTTGCGCGGTATGCTTTTACGGACGGAGTGATCTAAAGAATATGCAACTACGGTGAAATGGCTGCGTCGAGAAGATATGACACGACAGCATAGCATACGATGTTGCAACGGGGCGCTGTTCGCTGCAGCTTGTTCGTGTCAGCTTCCCCGCGTGTTACTCCTGGTGAATTACCCGTCTCATTCCAAGCTTCTCTTACTTCCGCTGCAAGACGCGATTGCTTATCAAGCTCGAAAAGGGAAAATGCAAACTATATTTCATAATGAATTTTCGACGATAGCATATTTGTCGCTTTGTTCAGAAAAAAACAGCATCATGAATTTGTGTTCGAAACACCATGTAAAGTTCTCGTTTTTCTTGTGAATATATTTTTCCTGCACGGAAATCAATAAACATCCAATATATAGACATACTGGTATTTTGCAGACATCTTTACTGCAGCTGTACTACCTCTCACTTCAGGTTGCATACGAAGTTCAGCGGCCAGTGATGCTTGGCGCCATAACTTGACTGAGCAATCCGAGCTCCGGATGGCTGCGGCTCCTATGTCTCTCTTGGCTATCACGCGACTCCTCGATGCTCGCGCGAGCCACTCAAGGCGGCTCGGGACCCCGCGCTGTTTTTCGAGTTTAGGATCTTTCGGTTGACCATAACGCAAGGATTCGAGGCTGCCTTGCATTCTGCGCATGCTCAGTTGTGGTCCGCTATCTTCTTAAGGTCCCGAGGGGCTTGGGGCCTCAATTCTGGAACTCTCTATTAGAGCGCGGCACTTAGACGCCCGTTCCTGGGTTGAGCGTCGGTATAATTCGGCGCAACCCCGCGAACGCGCTCGTGCCACTGCTGGCGCGTTCGTCGTGGTCTTCTACCGCAGATGATGATGATGATGATGATGATGATGATAGTGATCTAAAGAAAGGAAAGACGCTTGATTCTGCAACCCGCGAGGGAGCACGGCGACCTCACGGGTTGCAGACCTCGTACGTTGACGTGGTCGATGTCGATGAGGCTACCTCCTCTCGATGCGAACCATTATCAATCGTCATCGACCGTACCTGGCGGTGGCTGCGAATGGCATGGCCGCGCGGTCCCTATCTTGAAAGCGGTATGCGTTGCGAGCAGAGTTCGCCGAGTGCTGATAGCTACGTGTGCGCTGTGTTCTCGCCGCTTAGTTCGCGTTGAAGCGAGAGGCAGCGCGAACGTCGATTTGCTCGCTGCAGTGGGCCCTACCTTGAAAGCGATTACGTGCACGGTCTTTCGGGATTCCTCGTCCGGAAAGCATAGACATGCTTACGCATCTAAAGATACCTTCGTGGCGCAAACCACCGCCCTGCATCAATGGGGTGCTCATAGCATCCATCCATCCGTCCATCCATCCATCCATCCATCCATCCATCCATCCATCCATCCATCCATCCATCCGAGAACTGCATGCGCTCGGTTAACGCGCAGGAAGCGGCGTGAATCGGCTACACGCTGTAATTTTTTCGCTTTCAGTTGGTACGCACGTCACTTAGAAGCTACTAATTGTTGCAGTGCAGTACGACATGGTACGTAAGCATTTTTTGCACATTGTGTTATGGCAATCGCCGCAAGAGAGTGTAAGAACGATGCGTCAAGCGGAAGTGTGCGGTGCCTTGCTTCCAAACTACAGCAGATGACCTGTGCCAGCGTCGCAACAGGGTCAGACCGGAGCATGCTACAACGGCTAAGAGCAGATTTTTTCCCCCTTTTTCAAAACACGACTGAGCGGCATTGCCTGGTAGGAGAATCTGAACTACACTCAAAATGGCGGCAGTGGTACCTTCACCTTGAGGAGAAAAGAAGAACATATTACAGTTAACATTATGACAGCTTGAATTGTATTTTTTTAAGTCCAGACTCTTTTCTCTGCGAACCTTCACTCTTTCACCATCTTATAAAGATGCTTGCCCACTTTCTAATCACCTCACAAAGAACGAAATCTTGTTCAACCATTGAAAAATGTCTTCTCGCTTCACGGCAATTTTCTTGCTAACTTCTTAGTACAATATGTTATTTTTTGTTTTTTCGATTGTTTCCCAAATGTTCCTTGTGCTTTGCAGTCAAAGCTGTCCTTTATTTTTATTTCCTTCCGACTCTTGGCGAGTCCTATATAGTAGGCATCAGTAGAAGCAAACTTTATTCAAATCGACTTGGTCCAAATTAATACCAATTGTTCGGGCTCAAATATGACACACTTTTAAGAACCCTCCTGGCAAATGATAGGGCTATAGTTCCACTGCGTATGCTTTTTTGTTAAGCTTGCATTTCGCCGTATTTTCTTCTGACTCTTGAGAACTGCTCATACTGTAGTTACAAGGGCATGTTCATCTTGGTCGAGGTAAACACATGTTACTGCGTACCACACTTATGCATTCATATAAGGCGAACCTACAGCCAAACTTTGTATACGCGTGTTTATAATAATTAGTGAAGCAAAAAGATAATTCCTGATTAGCTTCCCGTGAATCAGACCGTAAATATCTCTTGGTCAAAAATTGGCTTCAGTTTATCTACTTTTTCTATTAATCAGATCCCCCTACGGGTCTGAGGTCAACATTTTCAGTTCCCAAATCTTGCGTTTTTCTCATTCTTAAAGAAAGAGAGAGCAAACCATTAGCGGTTCGGTTAGTTGGGCTTTTCTAGATTAGCCTTCTATTGTCTAGTTACAGGCTGTGGGCTCTGTAGACTAAGACGACGGCAATATCAACACCCCAGGAAGAAGAAACTTTATTAAAGGCTAGTCCGGCAGTTTTTGTTGTGGTGGCCTCAGGTGGCGGCTCGAATTCCTTGGACTCGGGCGGCATCTTCGGCTTGCCAGGCGGCCCAGAGCTGGTCTGTCAGCTCTGAACTTTTGAGAGCCGCCTCCCAGCGGTGGCGACGCCGAAGAAGGTCCCCGGCGGCTCCCGCATCCGGGGCGGCGTCGGGAAGAAGCGAGCTCGAGCCTTCCCGCACTCTGGCAACGGACGCGATTATGGACGCGTCGCGAACGGAGCTGGTTTGATTACCGTTGTTGCCGGCACATTCTCAGAGCATGTGTCGCAGCGTTGCTCTCTGTCCGCATGTTTTACACGTGTCTGTTGGGTATAAACGCGGGTAGCAGTGTAGCACCCCAGGAAGTAAATTTAATTTTTGTTATAACCCTAATAAACAAAGACGTGAATATACCTGCGTCTTGGGTAATCCCTGTAGTGGGTATGAGCCAGCGTTTGGACGCAAGAACAAGAACTCGGTAAGCCTGCGTGCCTGCCACGGAATTCTCGGCTGCAATGTCTCGATGCTTGGCCTCTCTCCTTTACCGTTCTGGCATCTTGTTTTCTCCAAGTCAGCTCCAAAGTCATTATTCGGTCGAGGCCGCTCACTTTGCTTTCACCTACAGGGCAGTACGCGATCTCCTGAGGGGGGCCCCCGCAGTAGCTTCATTGATAGAGCACTGCACGAGTTTTGCGGAAAGATGTGGGTTGGGCTTCGACCTGCGGCAAGTTTGTTTCGTCAATTTAGTTTCTCTTTTCCTTATTATAGGTACCTTGCAATTAAACGTAACAATAATTTTCCCTGCTTATTTCACCTCATTGCCTGTTAGTTCGTATGGTTAGGGCTAACAAAGAAACAAGGAGCTCGGACCCCCTTTTTCTTGTCGCTTATTGTAACGGCACGTGAACTGCGACGGCAACGATTGCCGTCATGGCTAAACGAACAGTATATATGTACATTATTTCCTTCACTTTGTTGCGTAAATATGTTGATCCTGGCGCACTGGTACAGCTATGCGCAGGGAAATTACCTTTCACTTTCTCACCTTGCGGTCTCCGTGAGAGCGGCGGCTCTATCCTGCAGCCGTTGAAACTCGCGCCTGTTCTCAAGAGGGTGCGAGTCGTTGGCTAGTTTCTAGGTCGTTGCGTATGCTGCTCATGCGCTCTTTGTTAGCTTTGAGGGGATTTTCACTCCTTCCTGTGAATGTGTTCCTTGCAACGGTGGAGTGCTCCACGAGGAGTCTGTGGGACACCCTATTAGGGCGGCTTTCAGGACGACGACACAGTCCTAAAACAGTA